>NC_135875.1:26895022-27195022 GCF_031162955.1 Sander vitreus | reverse complement strand
CTCATTTATGTTACACGTCATGTATGATCATCAGATGGAACATGATCATCAGATGGAACATTACACACTTTCAGAAACGTGTAAAAGTTACATATAGTCACTTTAAGTAAAGGAAGTGAATACTACTTCTACCACTGATCAGCATGTTGATGGAAAAGTCAATAAAGTGAACTAACCCAACCTGTCCCATGAGAATAACCAGTACCTGTGTGCTGCAGCGCTGTCTTCGTGTGCCCATGTGAAGGAACTGATCCGGACCAAGCAGGGTCAGTTCACCCTGGAGGAGCACGCCTTACCCGAGGAGCAGTGGACACTGGAACACATCCTGCGCTCTCTGCAGCCCTGCCCCGACTCGGAGCTTCCAGACGCCGACACCTGAGGAACACCCGACACCTGAACGGGACCCAGGGTGAAAAGCTGGGCTTTCAGTCTGTCATGGTTGTCATGGTCATGACTCAACTGCTTGGCTTTTCCAATGAAGGGAACATCCGGTCTAGGCGTGCCATTGTCTCCCGGATGTTTTTAGGGCATGTACTTGAATGAAGTGTGACGAATTGAGACGCATGTCCAAACCCATTGTTGTTTGAGGAACCAAATGGACCAGTGTAATTATACACTGTACTCGTGATTTCTAGGCCACATTCTGGTGGTTTCTGTTTGGTCTCTGTCTCACCGGCTATTTACGATTTCAAGTTAATTTTGTAAATAATTCTGTATTTAGTAACAGCCCCACTCCATCCAGCCTTGGTCTTCACCTGTTCATATCCTCCCCTTGTATTACAGAGCTAAATGATACACACATACAGTATACACACATTTACACTATCTGACAATAGGACCATATATATATATATATATATATATATATATATATATATATATATATATATATATATATATATACATACATACATACATACATACATACATACATACATACATACACACACACACACACACACACTAGGGCAGGGAATATTGCTTGAAAATTCACACAATACTTGAAACAGAATTGCAGTGTAAATAAACATTGGAGAAAAAATATTTCACATTGCAGGATTTATGATTCATGCTGAAAGGATTTAAAATGGTTTCCTTTTTGTATAATATAAATATATAAATATAGTTACTGCTTTCAGTCACAACTGTGGGGAATCTGTAAGATGAGCAGAAATATTAACTTCATTTATGTTGTGATATAATGGTATATCGATATTGACTGATATGAAAAGAAGTGTTGTGATAACATTGTCTTCATTTAGGTGGTCTTGTTTGAAACACCAGCAGCTCCACCTTCTGTAGCCATGCTGAAAAAATTCCTTTACAAAGCAGGTGAAATATATTGCTCAATATACCTGGAGGTTTGTTTGTGGAAGTGCCATGATCTCAACAGTGCTCCTGAAGAAGTCCTTTGACGTGAATGAAAGCAAGTTCTGTTCTTCTAGTACACTGTGTATAGCTGCTATTATTATTTTTGTAAAGATTGGTGTACTCCACATCTGAAAGTGTTGGTGTGTTTATACAGCCTGTCTTAATTTGTTTTGCACTTGCATATTAAATAAATATTCAAGTGAAACCATTCTTCTTTGTTAAATACAACACCATTTCTAACATCATTCATAACAGAGTGGCTTCTGGTCATATAGGAACTATATTTTTTTACTAGGCATCACTGACTGCGTTTAGATGCACATAATATATCAGTTTTTGCCTATATTTCGAAAAAGACGATATTCCCACTAAGCTGTTTACATGGCTAATGAAAGTGAATACTCCACTAACATGCAGCCGTGCAAAATACGATTTCTTAAGTTTTCCAGCAGTGGTGGACTTGTTGGACCGTGCGAAGACAGCGTCCCTCTTTCTTTCCTTCAACCAGCTTCTTGAAAAGGTCGGCGTAGTGATGTGTGCGCATATCTAAAAAGCTGTTGACCTCTTCCTTTGTGTTGGCGTTCTAACCTCTGGTGGATTTGTGAGGACTATGGTTAACTGCTCCTCAGATCTCTGCAGGGTAAATCCAGACAGCTAGCTAGACTATCTGTCCAATCTGAGTTTTCTGTTGTATGACTAACAACTAACAACTTTTGAAGGTACACATGTTCCACCAAAACAAGTTCCTTCCTGAGACTATTTTACAGCGGCTCCATGCGGAGCTTAGCGCCGCCCATGACGTTGCTGTGTGGACTAGCCAGACCCTCCTCCGCTCCGCAGCGTGTGGATGGTCTGGCAAAGCCAGACTACGGCAGCTGTAACTGGTCCCCTGGCACACCAGAGAAAAGATTTTCTAAATGTAGATGTATTGTTTCATATTTTTCCCAAATGTCTTTTCCCCCTCTCCTTTAAGCTGACTGTTTGAAATTACTAAAACTAACGTCACTGCCTCAAGTACAGGAGAGGCATTAGCACAGCACACTTTGGGGTTCAAGTGTCTGAAGAGACTCAAAGTACCTGCCAGATGAAGTGCTATAATTAGACTGTACCATGGTACAGTTATGCTGGTCCATATTGCAGATGATGGGTCACATTTTTGACTCATTTCATAATTTTGATTTGGTAAGTCATACTTCTGACTTAGTATCTCAAAATTATACTTTTATGTCTTAAAATTGAGATGCAAGTCAAGTTTCTTACAGGTTTTGAATGAGTGTCTTTAACTAAATATATACTGTAATACTTTGTCAAAAGTGAGGGATACTCACTCCTGACAATCACTAACTTTATTTCTGAATGTAATCAAGTTAAAGTAGAGGTGGACTAGGGGTTTGGGACCCTTTTTAAAAAGTCAAAATTTCGACTAAAATAAAGACTTAGGAAATAACATTAAGTCACAATTTTGACTTAAGCCTAAATGTCCCAATTTCGATTTAGTGGCAAGTCAAAAGTATTAGATACCAAGTCAAACTGTGACTTTATCTCTTTATAATTGATATTGTTGATGGTAACATTAACATATATGGCGCCAGCTGCCAAAGAAGCAGCAGCAGCGCCTCGGCTGAGAAGTTATCAATCTTTTTTTCCGACAGGAGCCTGACGCCGCGGAAAGCTGGCCGGATCAATGCGCTGCAATGATTGTCTCAGACCAAATATTAGCCGTTTGGTGATTTCTTTCATGTCTTCAAGGCTGCTCATATCCCTGTTTGCTCTCTGAGTCCACTTTATCTAAATTACCGCCGTTAGAAAGTTGCCAGTTAGCGGCGCGCGCTTTAAAGACGCATCCCAAAATCGAACCATCGGATTGGATTAGTGCGCAGATTTATCAGTGAGGAGCAATAGGCTTCCTCTCAACACTGGAGCGTGATTTGTGACCATATCGTTAATGAAGTCACCTGGTAATAAAACAAATCAAGATGGTCAGAGAGAGACAGCTTTTCTGTTCGTGGTGAAAACGAGAAGTTGTCGGTTATTCTTTATCACTTTGCGAAAACGTATCTGAGGAGATAAACGTGCACTTCGAGGACCTTTTAAAACGCTTTGCATTCGTAGTCTTTATCATAAGTATATCACCTCAACCGCACTGATAACCTAGATGGATTTCACAGGAAAACTCCAAACATTCAAATCATGAGTTAATCACCCGCTATTCAGCTGCACCGCCGGGATGAGGATCGCAGTTAACTTGTACTACATTGTTAAAGATAACACTCTAAAGTGTTTGATTAGTCAAAGACCCATTTAACGAACGTCTCTGTGCCGTGCATAAAACCAGAACAATATAACACTGACAACACTGAGCTCATGCCATTTGGATCTGTTTGTAAGAAGAAGAAAATTGGGGAGGGGGGAGTGGGAGCCTATAGGAATATATTAGGAGTATTAATAGGAACTATACTGGTGTAAGTGAAAATATGAAAACACCCATTCATATTTGATTTCTGTATTTAGTTTAAAATAATATGACAATAAGGGGCCACCTCAGAGTAATAGACAAGTATAACATGTACATGCTGGCATGTTTGTACTTCATCTCAGTGAATATATAGGGAGGCAACCCCAAAACTCAACAACAGGGTAATAATTAACGTTGAGAGGAGTGGAGGAGTGTGACTTGATTCCTGTGCCTGTGTGGGTGTGTCAGCATGGAGAGGAAACTGACCAGGCCTAGCGGCCTCAGGCACAAGTAGTGCATATAGCCTACTTTAAGTAGTACTGATAATAATTGGACTTAAGTAAGATTTTAAATGCAGGTTTTTTACTTGTAATATTTGTTGTTTTGCTCTTTCTTAAGTAAAGGTTATGCATACTTCCACCACGGGTTATTACACAATCACATGCATTCGCCTTCCTGAATGCAGACTAGAACACAGAATCACAGTCTTTCAGTTGCATTAGAAGCCTTGTTGCCAAAAGGCTCACAATATATGAAGATTAATAAAGAATACATCAAATGTAGGCTACAGATCTACTTGAAATCAGTCAAACGCAATGACAACAGACCGTTCTCATTTCATTTTTAACATTTTCTTCACCTGTTAATGTTTAGGTTTCTCAGTGGGGAGATAGAATCTCAGATATTTCTTTTTATTGCCGATACCCTGACAGCTTTATTTTTTGGAGGGGTTGTTTTCCTGTGAAGATATTATGTACTGACGCATTCCCTGCTTTCCAAGATGCACTCTAAGAAATATCTGTGAATTACAGTGTCACTGTAGACAGGAATTGTCTATAGAACGTGATTCACAGTTTCTGTTTTAGTTTTTTTCATTTCATATTGCATAATTTGTGCTCCGACATCTTCTGGAAGCCACAGAGGTCGGTTTTGGGAGTGTGTCGCTTTTTACCGGATTTTAAAAGTTTTTTTTTACTGACGTTTTTGTAGCTTTTTTTCGACTTTTGACAGTTTTTACGAGGTTTTTGTCGCTTTTTCAACACGTTTGAAGTCCGGGTAATGAGCTGGCAGTACCTTTTCTATTATTTCTTAGAGTGTGTATTATTACCCGGTCGCAAACTCATTCTGCCTAAAGCGCTTTCTAGTGAGAGAAATGCGAGATGGTCCTAATATTCGGAGTAAGAACTACTTTTGGCATTTAAAAACAAAGGCTAAGCGTTAGTAAATCATCGTTGCACCATTAGGCTATATCACTCACCCCATCGGGTTTCTAGTGACCAGATGATTGGCTGTAGTGAACTGATTCTCCTGAAATACAACTATATTTTCCCTCCTGTCATCTGAGCACTGTGTGGCTCGATTGGAGCCGCAAGTAAGCCAATCAGAAGCAGCCGCTGGCCACCTGCAGGAAGTTAGCCTTCCACTTATCTCCTCCCTTCTCCGCCTGCAGCCAGATAACAGCCCCAACAGTTGGTCCAAGCACCAGCTAGTCCCCCACCGCAACTTGATGGACACCAAAACACTCTAACGGTCTCCTCCACAGCCCCGAAACACTCTTTTCATGTGTTTGGGATAGTCAGCGGACTGAAGTTTGCGCTGAAAGTTCCAGTAGATGTGTAGTACTATGTGAAAGAAGTTGTTCAGAGATACTGCCGATAAAGAGGAAGGCTGTAGGAAGAGAAAGGAGAGACGTAGCTTTAACAGTTCCAGCGCGCAGCGGAGGTAAACAGCACCATGAGCGTCCCGCTTTACGCACCGACTCCAATCCAGCCGGCTCACCCGACACCATTCTACATTGAGGACATTCTGGGGAGGACTGCCACCTCCACCACTATCTCCTCGCCCTGTTCCTCTTCTTCTTCTTCCTCCTCCTGCTCCACTCCGATCATTCCCACACCGACTCTCCCGTCGCCCAACTCCTCCTTCACAAGTCTCATCTCGCCGTACAGGACGCAGATTTATGAACCCACACCGATCCACCCGGCACTGTCTCACCACGCCGCTGCTGCGTTGAGCGCGACGTACGCCTCCGCCGGGGCTTTCGCCGGCTCCATCTACCCGTTCCACCACCACCAGCACCACCGCTCCATGGGGGAGTACGCACAGGCGCTGCTGAGGCACGACCCTCTCGGTGAGTTGGGCAAGTGTGCGTAAAACTCATAGACAGGTTTAGAATGGTATTTTCAGGTATAGCCTACATATTCTTTCTTCTTTAGAGTGAATGTCATTTACAGCACCACCCGTGACAATCTACAATCATGTTTTTGTTTCCTTGTGTGCTCTAACGTCAGTTCCACGAGTGCAGACTGTTGGCATAATGACTCTTTCAGCAGGCTATCTTTAGTGTCAGGCTACATTACAAATGATCATTTTTCAAAAGTCCATATTTTGCATGCTGCCTTTTCCTCATGCCTTATTGTACATAATATGATGATCTGCTTCTGTTGTGAGACATTAAATTCATTTCGTCCAAAAGAAATCAAACTTGCTTGGATGATGTAGCAATAGAAGCCCTTTTTACCCTTTGCATGAGTACTTTTTTGTCTTCACAAGCTTCGTTTCAGTGCCAACGAAACCATTTTTGCATAGCCTAAGTATATCACGCTTGGTTATGCATGCATGTCGAACGCAAGACAGTCTGTTCATAAACAGATTGCAGGGCAAAGGAAGAGTCTTTGGACGTGTTCTTTTCTTCAGCTCATCTCGGTCCCGAAAGAACATTTCTGCACTGCCTTACCACGCACATATGAGTCACGCTGTTATTGTGACAGACATGTTTGGGGCCACAGCAGGCAGGCCTGTCCATTCGGTCTGCTAGTGGTGGTGGTGATAGGGGTGGGGGGTGGCGGGAGGTGAATGGCAACCTTGACTCTTTTTCCTGACTCCCATTGTTCTGAAACATCAGAGGAGCAAATCAACCGCTGAGTAAAACATAGCTGGGCTCTAAATCACTTGTTATTTCACTGCTTTGTGTGTGTGTGTGTGTGTGTGTGTGTTCATATACTTGTGAGCACCAAACGCCCTTTACATTAAATACTAAAAATGTTAGGTTTTTGCTCCCATAAATGAGGATGAGAAGAAATCGTGTCATATCCCCTGGGTCCATTACGCATGTAAAACCCATACGCTTATTTTAAATTCTGGTCAGCGTCCTTACGTAAGATACCATAAATGTCGAGTTAAAGGAAATGCAGACACTAAATATTTCAGGTTGATGCAGTAGTAGGCTCATCAGATAGTGGGCTAATGGGGAATAAGGGCTCATGGGCACAGGAGTAAGGGTTTAGGTAAGGTGTGATCATTGGTTTACATTAAATAGGTTTAGAGGTTAAGGATTGAATCCATATTATACTGGCTGGGTTAGAGGCTGTGAGTGATGGTCTTCTTGAATATAGTGTGACAAGCTGATCGTCTAACTTTGTGTTGCACTGAACGAGCCGGGCCTTTTCCGTTCATAGCGGAAGCCGTGAGTCTGTCGATAGGAGTAAATCTGGTTTCAGAAGCTGTTGAATGTTTTCCTGGCTCACCCCGGCCAGCCGCTTCCTCGGGAGCTCGCTGCACGCTGCTGATTATTTTATCGACATCCTCAATACAGACATATTCAGGAAACACTCGGCCTCTGATAGCCCGGGATCCGTTTTTCACATATTGTTGCACTTCCTCTGCCTGGCCCACGAGGATGTGGCTGACTTTCTTCATGGTTGGCGGCGAGAAGAAAATCAAGTAAACAGAGCAGCACATCAAGCCTGATGGGATCTTACCACAAAAAGATCAAGTCTCATTTAAAGGAGTTTAAACTAGGCTACAATAAAAGAGGAAGGGGCTAATGTTAAATACATTAAAAAAAAGTAGGCTATGACCTCACACCGCCTTACATGTTGACTAACAAAAGCTGACTAAATAATAGCCTTTCAATAGCCTAAAACATGTCAGTTTCACCCCACAACATAATCACTTACAAATAGCCTCTTCACTGTATCAGGCCAGCACTTGTGATGTGTCTTGAGACTATATGATGTGAACCAGTAATGATTTATTTATTTGTTTGTTTAACAGGGACAGATCAGATTAAAAATATGGTCAAATAATGAGACCGATAAGTAGGCCATGTATCTGAGTTCCCCCTCCTTTTTTTAAGAAGCCTATCCTACTGTATGTGTCCAATCAACAGTACTTTAATACGATCATTCGTTTTCCCCCTGACTTCATGGTGGATCTTTCTTTTTAAACTTTAGGACAAATCCTGCCTTTCGCATATTTTTCTACAGCTATTTTTCTCACGGAAATATATGGGAACATGCTTTCTGCCCAGCGTAACTGGTTGACAAGTATAGGCTATAGCTAGAAAGTGAGAAGAAAGAGTATTTTTGTATTTGTATAGCAGCAACAAGTGCTTTACATAAAACATTAAAGAGCAATTTAAAAATAATTTAAAATAGAATGAAAAAATAAATAAAACAGAAAATGAAATAGAAATGGAAACGCCGTGGGCTATCAGGCCTAATCATAAATCAATCAGAATCCTCCTTAATAGGCTAATATCTGCAAACATGTTTTATGTTTTATGAGCTTTACTGTAGCGTACCATATGTATTTCCTTTCATTCGCTACAGATTGAAACCGGAGCAGGCCTGTACTTCGCACCGTAAGAATGTGTAGAAATGTGAAGACTCAAAATGACTCGAAAAGGGGTTCACCTTATTAATTCAGGTTAGCAAAATAAGCTCCATAAACTAAGGTCTATTTTACAAAATCTTTCCTGTCATGACATTGTCGTTGAGAGAATAGATCTCATGGGACAGGATTAGCTAACTTCCTTTGGAAAGGAGCAGCAATAAGAAGGGCTGACAGCAGTTTCAACCACAACAGATTTACATTGTATCAGTGAGAGCAGAGGGCACGAGCGTCTGTTGGTGGATGCCATCGCCTATAATCACACCACAAAGCAGGAAGCACATGAAGCGGATATTTGGCCATAGTTTTCACTCTGTCACGACCTTCCTTAAAGAGCAGTGTGGCGGCCGCAGCCTGTGCTATTGTTTGTTCCAGGCCATTAACTGGAGAGGAAGCCAGACAAGACAAAAACAGCCCTGATTACACTGCTGTGGCCTTTCCCTCAAATAAATCGGTCCAATAGTCGTTTGAAACAACACGGAGAGCTGTGCACTAATAAGTGGATCATGTTTTTAGTGGACTATTCCAGTTTAAGTAGGATGGGGGGGGGGGGAAATCGAAAATCGTTTGTGATTTTTGTGATGATTTTGAAAATTGATTCTTTTCCCCAGAATCGATTTTTTTTAAATTTTTTTTATTTTTACCAATGATTCACCTAAATATTTTCTGTTTATGTGGCAGGCTACAGCTGACAGTGACTACGTCATCCGTTTCCAGCAAAAGCAGAAAATGCAGAAAATACATTATTGTTATGTAGGCTACTTCTTTACTAATGACATAAATGTCAGACTGACATTCTGACATTCTTTTTAGAAAACAATTAGTTTTCATAAATGTCTCATGATGTATTGTCTCTAGAAGTGTATTATTTATTCAACTTTTGTTTTTGTTAAAGAAGGGGAAAAAAAATCGCAATACTCAATACTATGGAATGGCAGTACTTCTAGGATCGCAGTAAATGAAAATCACTGTGTAAATCGGATCGGCACACATGTCTCGTGAAAGAATCAAATCGGGACAAAAGTATATATATATTAAGTAGCATTGTGCAATTCATTATTTTAACTCAACTCTTTTAGTTATATTGGACAGCATTATAGGCCCATATTGTGGCGTACTTTATGAATTAAATGACATATGTAAATCAGAATCAGAAAAGGATTTATTGCCAAGATAAGTGCACTTATATGAGGAATTTGCCTTGGTTGTTGGTGCATACATAAACATATTGAACATTAATATGAAATAAACCAACAATAAATACAGAAACAAATAACACATTACTATTAATATAAAGTAAAAAAGCTGTATCGATGCGCAAAAATTGTTGAGGGATGTGCAAAAGTTCCGGATATACAGTATAGCCTAAAATGTGCAGAGGACAGGCATATAGTCCAGTATGTATAGGATTAAGATTAGATTTCAAATTGTAGATATTTCAAATTGACATTATGTAGGCCTAGGCATATGTCAAGTTTTTAAATTATTTATAAAGGCCAGAGAAGTGCAAGATATCTTTTAGAAAGGGTTTTGTTCCCTCCGTTTTTTTCTGCGTAATCTTTTTTTCTAAGCTCCTTTTTATTTATGTCAGTCTGCTCTATTCTGTGTGACGGGTGTGAAAAATATATACTTGGTCCATTCACCAATCAGAAATGCCATAGATATCCTCAGATATTATGAGGCTAAATGTGGACTTTCAAATGAATATTCGGTCCTGTTTCCTTCTTCTCTAAAGGGAAACCTCTGCTGTGGGCCCCCTTCATACAGCGGCCCTTACATAAAAGAAAGGGTGGCCAGGTCCGGTTCTCTAACGACCAGACGATCGAGCTGGAGAAGAAGTTTGAGACGCAGAAATACCTCTCACCTCCGGAGAGGAAGCGACTGGCCAAGATGCTGCAGCTCAGCGAGAGACAGGTGAGCAGACTGGAGCTCGGTATACCTCCCGGCTCACTCAGCAATACGAGACCACGTGGATGTCTTTACATCCAACATTGACATGAATTGTCCCATTAAGTAGGTTGGTCTATTACAGGGATCGTCAACGTTGTTTTTTAGGCCAAGGAGCCCTAAGCTGAAAGAGAGACCGAGTAGGGACCCCCGTACTATATAGTATACAATTGAGTTGCATATTAAATTTGGCCACGTGGATGAAAATGAATGGATATTATTATATCGTTCAAACATAATATTTTAATGTTAACATGTGGAAGGCACAGTGCATCCCTTAACTGTATGGCTACCATAGTGGTTACCTTAGTAACCTTATCTTCAATGCTTAAATTAAATGTTTTTTTTCTTCTTACGAATAGGCCATTTTAACTAGCCTATATTATGTTGGCTCCATATTAATGTATATGTTCAGACATTCTAATTAAAAAGTTATTATTTTTACACATAATTTGGCGGGCCCCCTGTTGAATATCTCTGGTCTAATTGTCTAGAGGCGCGCGCGTGCAGAGGAGATGGCGCTTGGCGCGTGAAGCATAGATAGGCTACTGCGCATTTCGACGTCATGTTATTGAGGGACGTCATGTTATAAGCAATGCTAAGAAAGAAACGTCTAGGCTAGAACTGACCCAATAGAAGAAGAATTTGTCTTAACTAATTCACTCCTTTAACACACACACACACACACACACACACACACACACACACACACACACACACACACACACACACACACACACACACACACACACACACACACACAGGCCCGAAAATACACACATAAGACCGATAGACCAGAGCAGGGTTTCTGTGCTTTAGCCGACCGGATTAAGACATAGGCTATGAGATTCTAATGAGCACTGGTGAAGTCTAAATAATTGGTAGAGAAATAGCATCACAATAAGCGTAGGCTACTTTAGCAGACACTTGGACATTGGGAATGACCGAATCGGGAATTAGGCCTATTGAGAATGAAACCCGATCTCCAATCGCCACATTCTTTGGATGAAAGCACAACTAGGCCGGTCCACACACATTTAAACTGCTTGTAGGCCTAATGTTTTGTGCTGTTATCATTTTAACAACTTATCACTTAGTTTGTTATGCCTACGTGTATTCCCTGTTGAATAAAAGGAGGATGTCATTTGCTAATTTTTCATTTTGTCTTTCAGGTTAAGACCTGGTTTCAAAATCGACGAGCAAAGTGGCGAAGACTCAAACAGGTGAGCGAGGGATTCATGGCACGAATGACGTTCCTTCTTCGGAAATAGTTCTTCTTAGGCTACTCCTTTTATTAACTAGGCCTAACGGTAATAATTACATTTAATACATAAACGATCTATTATCCATTTGCATCAGGAAAACCCTCAGGGAGGTAAGAGGGAGGTGGAGGATGAGAGTCCCGCCGGGAGAAGTAATAAAGGAGACGAGACGACCGAGCCTTCCGGGATCCAGAACCCGGAGCAGAGACACACAGTCCCGGCCTCGGACGTGGCGCAGGCGGGCCGCTGCGTGCGCCCCGTGTCCCCGCATCAGGCGCACACCGAGCTGGACTCTGACGTGTCCGATGACACAGACCAGGAGCTGGACATAGAGGAGGACGACGACGACGACTACACACTGAACCCATAGTTGGGACACTGACACTGGATGCACCCGGGGCGGCTGTGGCTCAGGCGGTAGAGCGATCGCAGGGTTGTCGGTTCGATCCCTGGCCCTGCAGTCCCTTGCTGAATCGTCCTTGGGCACTGGACACTGAACCCCGAATTGCTCCCGATGCTGCGCCATGCATCGGTGTGTGAATGTTAATCTGATCTCACACACCTCGTACGGCAGCCTCGGCCACAGTGTAATTGGATGTGTGTGATGAATGTGAATGTGTGTGGATGGTAAACGGGGCCTGTAGCCTAATATGTAAAAGCACATACAGTCATTCGGAGCTGGATGATGAAGATCACTGGACTGACTGCTCTGACACTTGTTCATTCACCTTCACTTCAGTCTCTTTAATCCAGGATGCCAGACTAGTTCCTGATGTAATATTAAGGTAAAACTCAGTCCCCAAAAACTACATTTCACCATCTCCCAGTGCCTTTCACACAGGACTGTCTATCTCTATTGGACACTTTTCTGTTTGTAAATAATGCATATAGCACGCTGCTGTATTTGTGTTGATTGTGTCTGTGTTATGTGTCGATCACTGTAAATGAGCAGTAGACATTAGTGTCTGCTGTACTGTATGTCGTCTGGGATGATACACGTTCACGTCTTTGGGCCGTTACCTTCAATCATGATGTTCCATTAAATAATCAATGTAGCGCAAATTATGTTTTGTTGTGTGATATCTAATAAACTATTTTTGTGGTAAGAACACATTTTGGAATTTGGAACAGCTGGATATTGACTGTGAGTTATTGTTTGGTATTTATTTGAAATAGAAAATAAGGAAATCAATATATTACGTCCTAATGTTTTGAATTGGTGACCATCTATAACTCGGCGAAAATTAAAATGACAGATTAGCCTACAATAAATCAATCACTTGACATAAATATAGTAGGCCCAGGCCATTCATTGAAAATAAGAACCAATGGGGCTTTAGCCTGGCCTTTTCTAAAACTAATCAGATTTGGTAATGGGCTGATTGAAGTTATAGCCTAAAAATAAATTACATTTAAATAATCCAACTATTTGTAAGGACAAGTTGTAAAAAAAAAAAAAAAAGAAGAGATGTAAAAAGAATGATGTATACAAACGCTAAGTTAAAGCTGACTGCTCACTGTAATAGGCAATGTTTGTCTTTATATTTCTGTCATGTAAAATAAAATAACAAAAAAGAGGAAATATATAATAACATAAGAAAATGCAATTCATTAGGCCTGCAATTCTGATTTAGGACACCAATTTTTAATTATATATATTTTTTAAATATGTAAAGTTAAGAAAAGAATACAAATTCCAGACATGGGGTACTACAGATAAAGACAAGGAAGAAATGTATTACAACCTGCAATATTTTGTGAGGTTACATAATCATAAATGATTTGACGTTTAGCTTAAATACAGCTTCGTTCCATTGGTTTAATCAGAGCCTGTTGGTCATTTTGATGTTTTATTATATCCTTTTCTTAGATAAAAGTATCAATACAACATTATTAGATTACTCCTTACAAGTAAAATCTGTATATCAAATTTGACATTAATAAACGATTGTGATTTCAGAAAGGTGTAATTAAAAGATAAGCAAAGTTACTGACACTACAAATTGGCCCCTTTCGATATTATATTGTATCATTTATTATAAATTCACAGTACTGAAACATTACTGTGTAATCAGAAATGTAACCAGTATAGCCTATTAAGTCTATAGAAATGCATCAAAGTGGTTTTTAATGACATTTTAAAACTGAAAGGTAATCAGTAGCACCGATATGGAAAATGCTTGCATTACATAATCTATAACAGTGCATATTGTGTCTATACTTTCATTTATTTCAAGTTGACCTCTTCACATGGATTAGTAGAAATTAATCTCATGACAATCTATAACATGAACAGAAGAATTTGATTGGTGGACTTTAGACAGGAAGCTCTGCAGCCTGCAGGCACCATGCAGTATTTCTGCTGTATGGCTTTGAAGAAGATTCATAAAAAAAAACATGTGACAATATGTATGCCCTAAAGAAGAACATTTTTTTTTTGTTACATTCATTTGCTCAATATTTTAGTATTATCAACAACTCACTTAACTCATATAACAAAAATCACAGGAAGATGCTGAACCCCAAACTGCTTTACAGAACTCTTTTTCAAGCTCTATTTAGCATTTTTTTTAAGTTATGAAAAAAACACAGACAATACAAAGACAGCCATATAAGTGGGAGAAAACCATGCAAATATACCCCCCCCCCCTCCCTCCTCCCTCCCTCCTCCCACAAAGCTCTAGAAGAAGAAGTATGCAACAATAAAAACAGGATCGGGCAGGAACTATTCAATTCAATTCAATTTGATTTTATTTTATTTATAGTATTATATCATAACAAGAGTTATCTCGAGACATTTTACAGATAGAGTAGGTCTAGACCACACTCTATAATTTACAAAGACCCAACAATTCCAGTAAATCCCCCAGGAGCAAGCATTTAGTGCTACAGTTACGAGGAAGACCTCCCTTTTAGGGAGAAACCTGGGACAGACCCAGGCTCTTAGTGTCTGACGGTGCCAGTTGGACACAGAGACACTGATACAGATATACAGATATAGAGAAATATGATTCATAATAATTATAGCAGTCGGTACGATGAACAGTGGCAGTTATAGTAAAAAATAAAGATAATGTAACTATGACTAGAAATAATAGTTGTAGCAGTTCAGGGCGTAGTAGGGCATAGCAGGGCGATGGCTCTCTTCAGTATTGTATCAGATAATCTTGAGTATAATAACAGAAGGCAAATCAATATTATCAATACACTGCACTTATTGAATTTTTTTTTTAATGAAATCAATAAAAAGGACTTCCGTTTTTGGAAGTTTTTATGAGCTTTATACATTTTTTGCATCCTAGTTTTGCTGAACTTTTAAAGTTTCCTTTAGGACAAGACAGTTGAACTAATTGTGAACGTATGAAAATGTCCAACTTAAAGATGCCAACCCAAACCATTAGTCTTCATTCTGCTGTTTCACTGCCTCCTGATTTTCTGAGGAATCAAAGGCAGCCCCAGATTAGCAAACAGTTTAGTCCATGTCAATGGTCGTCCCATCACCACATTCAACATCAAATAGCTTATCATTGAGTTCTCATGCAAACACGGTGGGAGTTTTTCAGTAAGTAGATTAGGTTAATGATTGAGTGAACCCTCAGAACAGCAGGGACAGCAGAAAGATACCAGGGGGCTGATTGATAGTCATACAATATGGTCACAGTACTTTTTAATATAAGAGACCATCATGGTTGTTGAGTCTGACAGTCAAACTAGCAGTGATTTGAAGTCTGATTTGGAAATATTACAAAATAAATTTTGTGATATTTTTAAGGATTAAAGCTCATTGCTCTTATAACTTTGTTTGTACATTACTGAGGTTCAATGGCCGCACACATACAAGACTATTCCAAAACCAACAGTATGCACATTGATCTTAGCCTCTGTATTGTGTAATGGTTCACAAATTGTGCCGGTAAAGTCAACATTTGAAGAAATAGTCACACAGTTGGTGGGTGAAATGTTCAGCAGATAGCCGGTTGATTCCAAAGTGCCCGTCTGATCTGGTCAATTCACACACACACACACACACACACACACACACACACACACCACCGCCACCACCACTGGACCCTTGTTAGTGCAACATGGCCGCTTTGATTGATGCAGTGGTATTTATAAAAAAAAAAAAAAAAAAGACTTTAATTCTTGTTGATGTAAAATGTCAACGAAGATTATAATTCAAGTCACTTTATTGTCAATTCTGCAATATGTGCCAGACATACAGAGCAATTGAAAATACATTTCTCCCCGACCCATGGCGCAATAAGGACACATACAACAAGTATAACAAAAAGATAAGAAATATTTACAAATATGATAGAGAAAGATACGTTATATATCCAATTAAAAAGATAAGTAATATGTGCAATACAGTAATACATTCTAAAATAGTGCAAATGTAAGGCAAAATCAAACAGTACAGAAAACTAAAGATAAAGATAGTGAAATGTGCAATATAAAGGAAGAGTTCCTGAATGAATAGACATAGTGCCTCCTGATGATGAAAATGATCATTTCAGTTTAGGCAACCATGAAAAAGGAAATCAGTTTTCTTTTACATGTTGACGTTTACATGCTTTCATCAATTAGTGTATTATTCTAAAACCATAGGTGGATTTAGGCAACAAATGTGAACAATATGTCATGCATGAATTCAAGGGTATTTTTATTATGAAAAATACTGTGGAAGCTATCGGGAAAACTGGTGAATCCGAATAACAGTCATGTCCTGCGATTACGATAATATTTGACATATCTTTAACAGCAAACGTGTTTACAGTGAAAAATAATGCCGTCTGGATTCTTTGTTGTCATGAATGTATCTGAAATGTGAAATGTTAATGCATGTATTTGCAAAATGTTCACAATGTGTTTCATTCGTTTTATACTATACTATCTACTGTTTAGGCATTTCATTTTGGTTATTGTTTGGGAAATGTGGTGGGCTTGGATATTTATTGAAAAAGTCAAACCTAACTTAAAAGCACAAGACAGGAAGTGTTTTACTACCAAATCATAACTTCCTAAACTTAAACCGTACCTCAACCTTACCACCCAGAATCAATCAATAAATCCCATGCAAAGACCAAAACCAACTATGTGTTGTGATCCAAACACAGTGGCTCCTACTGAAGATGTCAATCTATACAAACACCTGACAACAATATAGTTTCAGTTTAAAATCAAAAAGACCACGTTGGCGCTACCTGTGCTTTTTTTCATAAAAAAAAATGAAACAGTGACAGACTCACCCTGACCAAATGATCGTAACCTAATCAAAACAATGAAAAACAGAGCCAATATGTTCCGTCACTATTAAACAGGTAGAGCAACTTTTCAGCTCAACAGAGGCCGATATCAGGTTTAATCTGGTGGGGCAAAGTACTTTATTTCTCTGTAGCTGTTATCAGAAGTTAACCATTCTGATATTCAGCTGATATTCTGACCAGGGATCAGAGACTTTGTATCACCTCTTTAATAGGATGAAACCCTCATAGATAGGCAGGACAGTGTTACCACAGCTCACTAACAATCTATTAGGTGTGTGTGTGTGTGTGTGTGTGTGTGTGTGTGTGTGTGTGTGTGTGTGTGTGTGTGTGTGTGTGTGTGTGTCCGTCCTTGTGGTATTGGTGGAAACAAGTTAATGTGTGGTTATATTTGAACGACTGAGGAATGTGTTGACTGTTGACCTTGGCCAAATGGAAGCCATTATCTCCCCCCGCTGAGGCCTCCCTCCTCCAATGAACTGATAAATTAATGAGAGAAAACACTGCTTACATCGATACTAGTGTCGCCAGCAGCCACAGAGATACAGAGAGGGAGGGAGAAAGACAGAGGGGAGGGGACGGGGCGAAGAGGAAACAGAGAGACAGGCATTGAGAAATACAAATATCAGGATATCAGAATGGAAAATAATCTTAAAGCACTGGTGATGCAAGATGAGAAAGAAACTTTAAAAACATATGATTCATTCCAGCATTATATTACTAGACACAACAAACCACAACAAACTTCGAGCTAGTAAACTAAACGCTGAAAATGTCAAGTTTTGAAGAATATTTGGATTGTGCAACAAGGCAGACCTGCTTGGTTCTTTTAGGGAATGATTGTAAAGATTTACAAAGAATATGATTACGGCATTTCCTCTCTAGGTGGGACGTTTTGGGACCTATTGGTGGGATTGCTGTGGCTAAAGTACACATTGCGATACACTGGTAAGAGCAAATGATGTTTAACCATGTATCCAGCTAATTTAAATAGCTCATGTTACTGCATTGTGTGAACACTACTTAGCAGAGCCACCATCGCTGCGTCCAGTGCTTGGTGCCACCCAAGACGATTGGGATTGGTTTAAAAAAAACTGCAAACAACCAAAAGCGTTTTTTTTCTCGTATCCCAAAATGTATCTGTGGTGTAGCCAGACCTTACTCCACAGCACTGTGGAGACTAAACGATAATTAACTTGCTAAGATGTACTCAGGTAGGTTATGATTTGTTGGTATAAAACAACTCCCAACCTGTTAGACCCTAATAATGCTTGAACAAAGAACAACACTGTAAGGCTGTGTATGTCATTTGCTGTCAGACTGTGAAACTTGCAAAGAAAAGAAAAGATCAGAAGACTTTCAATTTAAGATTGATACAACTAAGAATAACTGAACTGACTGAAAAAGGGCATAGAGTCATTCTTAAACATTTCACACCGATGGGAAAAGCCTGTCTGAGTACATTTTCTGAAGTGACTGGAGAAGGATGCAACCTCTGCAGCCCTTCAGCACTGTGTCCAATTATATCTCACATTAATTGACAGACCCAAGTCATTCATTTATAAATTGACCTACAACTGGTCTTTGACTTTAACACAAATTGATGATGACTTCACCTCATCCAAAGCATGATGCAGTTTCAGCAGCAGCAGATTCAGAGACAGCCAGGCCAATATTGAAACACTTGTTCATCATCCTGCTTTGCTTCCTGCAGGCTCCTGAACTAGGGCAACAGAGCCACTTTGAAGATGAATCAGGAACCATTTCATCTTCAAGTAACCCTACTCTTAATAAACCAAGTCTGATATTAAATAGTTTACCTTGTGGGGACCAGGTTTTTATCTCTAAAAGAGAGGCGTGTCCCCACGATGTGACTGTGTGAACAGATTTCTTTTGAATAACACACACACACACACACACACACACACACACACACACACACACACACACACACACACACACACACACACACACACACACACACACACACACACACACACACACACACACACACACACACACACACACACACACACACACACACACACACACACACACACACGCACACACACACACACACACACACACACACACACACACACACACACACACACACACACACAAACAGGACCCAGCTATAACACTGTGGGTAACGGAGTGATTATTGCAGCCTGGGACCGTTTAGTCATGTCTACACCTCTCAGTGCAGAGGACCTAGGAGTTAAATTGGCCATGTACTGATTTGTGTTGAAAGAGAACAAACAGTGGCTTATGTGCTCTGCTCTGGGGCACACAGGACCAAACAGCTTTCTGAAGACTTGTAATGATGACAAATGTATGTTTCTGGGTGTACCATGAGGGAAAGAATGAGCTGCACACCACAGTCTTCTTTACCATTAACCTGCCATGAGGAGAAAGAGTGTGCTACTGCCAGGGAATGGTTTGTGATGAGAAGCGTTTCAAATGGACTATTATTTTATTATGGTTCACATTTGTACATTTGTACACTTTGTTTATCTGTTCAATTATGTCTGTTATGTTGAACTTTATGTTTTTGGTTTAACAGGGACGATATAATTGTTACATATGAAAAAGAAATGCAATTATGTAATTTATATAGGGCATCTAGCTGAAGCTGATTTGCAGTCCCCATTATTGTGGACTTTTAAATTCTGATTAAAACAATTAAACAAACAATTGTACTGTTTAAAACCAACTAAGGATAAAAACAACAGCACAAATAAAACCCACTGTATGCATATTTAAGCAAATGTCTAGGTGTGTATGACTTGTACATGAATATGTATGCATTGTCATATATTACTTCTATTCAAATCTACTATAGCACCTTTCATACACAAATGCAGCTCAATGAGCTTTACAAATTAAAAAAAACTTGAATTACCAGTTAAAATATTAAAGTTGTTTAAAAGAGGAAGGAAGTAAAATAATAAACAGTTAAAAAATCAAGTAAAATAAAATAAAAAAGATAAAATGACATATGTCAGCAACAACAGCAATTATTACCGGTATAACTACCATAACCACTTCACCATCAGTGTTTTACATTATAATTCTCTAAGATTGACCAATAGTGTACATTAAAAAAGAAATCTTTAGATAAAAGAAAGGCTAACAGTTTTAAAAACGTTCAGTTGATGCTGCTGCCTCAGATTCAGAGGCAGAGAATTTGACAGTTTTGGGTCCAAAACTACAGAAAGCAGCTTCACTGTACGTCTTTGTCTTGTAGTGAGGTAAGCAGCAGAGAGTATTGGGACACATCTTAGCATCATATTACTATAAACACATTCAAGACAAGAACAATAATCCTAAAATGAATCCTAAAACTAACTGGAAGTCAGTGCAGGGAGCAACAGAAATAATGGGAGCTCTGTTCCAGGTAAAACTCAGGCAGCAGAAACTGACTTTTAGGGTGAAACCTATCAACAGCACATTGCAGTAGTCCTACTTGGTAATAAAATCATGCACACACTTTTCTGCATGTCTGGGAGATAAAACTATTCTTTAAATGATAAAAGGCTGTTCTTGTTTCTTATAAGTGGGTGCAAAGATAGGTCAGCGTCAATGGTGACACCAAGATTTTTTGCCTGAGGTATAATGTGTAGCGTGATGAACGAAAACGACAGTTTCTCTTTTTGCTCTTTATTAAAACAATGTCCAATGTTACCTCATATCCCTGTATTATTAAATGCCTGTATATAATACTCCTACCTGCATAATATATAAACAATGTAGAGTCAAT
The DNA here is from genome assembly GCF_031162955.1 of Sander vitreus. Taxonomy (NCBI): domain Eukaryota; kingdom Metazoa; phylum Chordata; class Actinopteri; order Perciformes; family Percidae; genus Sander; species Sander vitreus. The sequence goes on along the minus strand of NC_135875.1, from coordinate 27,174,283 downwards.
TCTGTTCTATATGCAACTCAATCACTATACACAATATTACCTTCTTGCATTAATGTAAAGTCTACAAGTGGTATCATCATTGTGGAGTCATAGTTAAGATATGGAATATAGTCTACACAATATGCTCAGACTTAGTTAAAATGTAATTCTATTTTATTGTGTACTATTTGTCATATAATTTCTCATTATCTCAAAATAACGATTGATGCTCATATTTACTCATTTAAAGCCAGTTATCCTAAGCTGATTATTCAATTTCAACATTATCTCAAGAAAACAATCATCGTATTCTTAAGATAAATGTCTCATTATGTTTGATTATCTCAGGATAACAGGCTTGTGTACTTCATGATCTATCCAAACTGGTTTCACCATGGAGTCATTCTGCTTAGCTTTGGTAGATAGGAGGGTTTCAAGAAGATATCACAGGAAAAATAATAGAGGCAGACTTTCAAATGACACTACGAGCCCCATCTAAATAGCCCTAGAATTTTTTTTTAAAAGCATACAAAACACACACACACACACACACACACACACACACACACACACACACACACACACACACACACACACACACACACACACACACACACACACACACACACACACACACACACACACACACACACACATATATATATATATACACATTTTATATATAAAATCCTACGTTTCTAGTGCTAACCAAACCTCTACTTTAAAGTCTCTGTTGACTACAAAGCACTTGAAGAAAACTTACTTTCAAAGCTGGTTCACCTGTAACTCTCATTATTTCTACATCGGGGCACCAGTGGTTCAGGTGTAGAGAGGTTGCCTACCAATCGGAAGGTTGGTGGTTAGATCCCTGACCCTGCAGTTCCATGTCAAAGTGTCCTGGGGCAAGACACTGAACCCCGAATTTCTCCCGATGCTGCGCCATTGGAGTGTGAATGTTTATCTGATGAGCAGGTTGCACCTTGTATGTTAAAGTGCTCATTTTCAGGTTCATAATTGTATTTAGAGGTTGTACCAGAATAGGTTTATGTAGTTTAATATTTTTGTTGTACTGCACATTGCTGCAGCCCCTCTTTTCACCCTGTGAGTTGAGCTCTCTGTTTTAGCTACAGAGTGAGACCTCTCACTGCTGTTCCATCTTTGTTGGGAGTCACACATGCTCAGTAGCTAGGTAAGGACTACTAGCCAATCAGAAGCAGAGTATGAGGGCGTGTCCTGACAGTACCTAGGTAAGGACTACTAGCCAGTCAGAAGCAGAGTATGAGGGCGTGCCCTGACAGTACCTAGGTAAGGACTACTAGCCAGTCAGAAGCAGAGTATGAGGGCGTGCCCTGACAGTAGCTAGGTAAGGACTACTAGCCAATCAGAAGCAGAGTATGAGGGCGTGCCCTGACAGTACCTAAGTAAGGACTACTAGCCAGTCAGAAGCAGAGTATGAGGGCGTGTCCTGACAGTACCTATGTATGGACTGCTAGCCAGTCAGAAGCAGAGTATGAATGCGTGCCCTGACAGTACCTAGGTAAGGACTACTAGCCAGTCAGAAGCAGAGTATGAGGGCGTGCCCTGACAGTACCTAGGTAAGGACTACTAGCCAGTCAGAAGCAGAGTATGAATGCGTGCCCTGACAGTACCTAGGTAATGACTACTAGCCAATCAGAAGCAGAGTATGAGGGCGTGCCCTGACAGTACCTAGGTAAGGACTACTAGCCAGTCAGAAGCAGAGTATGAGGGCGTGCCCTGACAGTACCTAGGTAAGGACTACTAGCCAGTCAGAAGCAGAGTATGAGGCGTGCCCTGACAGTACCTAGGTAAGGACTACTAGCCAGTCAGAAGCAGAGTATGAGGGCGTGTCCTGACAGTACCTAGGTAAGGACTACTAGCCAATCAGAAGCAGAGTATGAGGGCGTGCCCTGACAGTACCTAGGTAAGGACTACTAGCCAGTCAGAAGCAGAGTATGAGGGCGTGCCATGCTAGCAGCTAGGCGAGCATTATAACATGTGTTCCAAAGTGACCACGTTTGTCTCTGAAGTAAAGGCTGGACTACAATAGAGCTGTTTGGAGCAGTTTGTGAACAGTGTTTTGTGTTGGAGATGGTAAGTCCCTTTGGGGGGGGACTTTGGGCTTTTTCACTTTGTAAACCTATAACATGCACAAAAAAGATATATAACACAATAAAGGAAAGGGAAAAAGCCAAAAAGAATAATATGAGCACTTTAAGAGCACTTTAAGACTAGAAAGCTATATAAATGCAGTCCATTTACATTTCCTTCTTCCAAAACAGTGGTGAAGAACACCAGGAGCAATTGTCAGGAGTTGAGTTTTAATTAAAACTAAAGTATGACTGGTGTGTGTTAACTGCATGCCAAATTAATCAGAACACACAAGGCCAACTTTCCTTCTAATTAACCATATGATAAGCATACTGAAAAGCATTTATAATGGAGTCTGACAAACCAGGGCTACATTCACTTCCAGCTAACTTCACGGACAACAATGACGGTATAACAGCATCACCGCTCAGTTTTAACCTGTTTTATACAGTTATTCTGTCTAGCTCAGCTAAAAACAGCGGATCTGCAGCATTTCACTGTGCCGTTCTCTAACAAGCCTGTTTGTTACCAGTAGGCTACCGACAACGGGATCTTCACAGCTTCAACTGACTTCACCAGTTTAGTATGCGACTGTCCTGCTATTATTACAGACATGTGAACTAACCATGGACACTTGCCTCCTTCATAGACTCACGGCGGTGTGCTGCTCAGAGTGAATAGTCGAAACACTGGAATGGCTATTTGGAGTTATTTTAAATGAATGGGAACTGATGTATGAAACTGCCTATTTTACTTTTTAATCGAAGGTGCTGGGACAACGTTCCGGCTTGTTCCGGCCCACTTTAATCCCTGGCTATATAACCATGTTTTTTTTAGTGAAGAGACTTTCACTACATATTCCATATGTACGGAGTCCATAGGCAGAGATATCCCGACTTTTAGTCTCTAGTATGGATCAAGTTTCACACATGCTGGAGCCTACATTTCCCATGATGCAGCTTGATAGCAAATTTTGTTATACGCTCCAAGCCCAGTAAATACTGATGTCTTTCACATTCCATGCCTCCAGTTTGAACCTCAGGCTTTCTGATATAGCCTACAGTAAATCTTTAGTCTCAAGCCCAAACTTAAATAACCCTCATGACATCATTAGAAGATAGTGTACCACTGGCTGAGTAGTACTTCCAATAAACAATAATCTGAGGTTGATGTGTAAAGTTAGTGGACTTCTCCTTTGATAACGTTACAGAGTGATACTGTCATCACTTTAACAGTGCAAGCTGAGTTGACAGACTTTCAAGTGAGACACTGCCTACACTAGTGCTGGAAACAAAGAAGTGAAACCAGTGTGTGCTCGAAAGAAAAAAGGAATGTGCATGTCAGCAGAGCTGCAGCTCATGGGAAACCTTTTACCATACGCTATGTACTTCAAACACTTCCAGGCTAGCAAATACTGCCAAGTGTTGCTGCATCAGGTCAAGGGCCCACCAGCCTTGTAAGACACTATGTATGAAGCAGAGACATGTAGACGATGATCAGGCTAGCCAGATGTTAAGCTGATTAGAATATGTAACCACCTCTGATTTGGGATCACTGACTCATGGTCATGAAGAATCAAAAAGAACAGCTACTGCTGGGCAAGTTAGATCATTATTATTTTTTGCTGCTTGAACAAGAAATACTGTGCAGGCTGTTGGAGAGAAATGTATTTTTATTTTTTTTTAAATGTTCACATGTCATGCTGCAGACTTTAGGAAACCTCAGTGTTCAGCTGAAAACCCAGATGGCACAAAGAGCCATGGAAATCATGGGATCAGACAGCATCCCATACTCCAGGCTGTCTTTGACAAAACTATCTTCAGGCAGGCCTAGAAGATAATTTCAGACCCCACCCATGTCCTCCACAATGAGTACCAGCTTCTCCCTTCAGGCAGACGCTTCCCCTGGTGCAGACTCAACTGCTTTAAGAACTCATCTGTCCCCCTGAAATGCTACTTTTATCTTAAACACACACATGGACATGTTTACTTTTCTTTTACCAGAAGTTGATGTTGATAAGGTGGCTTACCCTCACTGCACATATTATGATGACTATTATAATGTTGAGGTGGTTCGGGCATCTGGTAAGGATGCCCCCTGGGCGCCTCCCTAGGGAGGTGTTCCAGGCACGTCCAGCTGGGAGGAGGCCTCGGGGGAGACCCAGGACTAGGTGGAGGGATTATATCTCCAACCTGGCCTGGGAACGCCTCGGGATCCCCCAGTCGGAGCTGGTTAATGTGGCTCGGGAAAGGGAAGTTTGGGGTCCCCTGCTGGAGCTGCTACCCCCGCGACCCGACCCCGGATAAGCGGACGAAGATGGATGGATGGAGGATATTATAATGTGTTGTACAACGGGCAGTGTTCAATTTTGTTGTCTAGTGGCAGTTCATGTTCCATGCAGAGTAATGCAACAGTCTGTGTACTTTATGTATGTGTGCATGTATGTATGCACTATGTTGTGTTGAATTCTTTAAACAGCAGATATTGTTTGCTTGTCCAAGACAAATTTCCTTCAGGACAATAAAATCTATCTCATCTTGGCCCAAACCTATTCTGTAGAAACACTGCAAAAAATGCTTCCATACAATAGACTGTATGGACCGAAACACTACTGCCCATTTACCCAAATCGACTCTTAATTAATAAATTAATTTATCACACACTTTCAGCATTATCATCATCAGTTATTGATCATCCTTTTTTTCAAATTAATTTCTCATTTTGGAAACTCCTTCTCACATTTACCTTGAATGTTTAGTCTATCAGCCTGTCTTTGTTCAGCGTCCCATCTGGTGAGTCAACAGTGAGGCCTGGAGCTGTCCCAGAAACCACTTACTGTGTGTGTGTGAAAAGGATCCACATCGAGACATTAATCCCCAAAACAATAATCCAATAGATAATGCGTGAGGGAGGCCATTTGAAGCAATGGAAAACAGGAGAGGGAGCGAGGGGGCCTGGCAGAAGAGAGATTCATTCCTCCGGCAGCTAAGGAGATATCACTCACCGATTCATGGGTGCACTCAAGTGTACTATTTGCTTTTCAATTAGGCCATATCCAAATGGAAGATAGGGAGGTTTTAAAAGTATTAACATGCTAGTTAAAAGAGTACAGGATTTTCTGCCTCACCATCCAATTTAGATAGAGTCCATCTGAACGATTAGCTGCTCAAACAAACTGCCCTGTCAGAGCACACACACTGATAATAAATAGTTATGGCCAAATGTTGCAAACATCCGACTGAATTAAGGTGCTATTAGGAGGACAAGTGACATTTTAGGAACAATATGAAAGGATATCTCCTGAGGTAAGGTGGGTGGCTACTGGGGAATAGAATTTTCCATTGTGATAAGATCAGAAAAGTCCGGCTTTGTAATCAGTTTAAAAAAACAACAACTTTATATTCCCAATATATGATTTTGATGTTAAGTATTTAAGTCTTTAAGTGTGAAAAGCTGCCAGTGAAGAGGAATTATTATTATATTGAACCAACACAGACATCTACATAATTTAAGGCTTACTGCCACAGATACTTTGATATCTATCATAATATGCAAGTTCAAATATAAAAAAAACTTGTGAAAATGTTGTGACTCATGAACCAGTCACTCATGAATACTAAGAGGGAAAAGAACAAGCTAACAAATATAATAATAATAATAATAATAATAATAATAATAATAATAACTTTTTGTTTTTTTCAGTTTCAAGCATTAAATTGACACTACTGTAGCCTACATAAAATACATGCTCACATTTGTATATTGTGTTTATTCAAATCTCTTTGAAATCAGATATATTCGATTAAGAATACAAACAAAATGAACCTGAAATTCATGTAGTATTTAAGCGTATGATATGAAATTAGGGGAAATGTCAGAAATCCAACCTAGTTTGGGCATGGCAGCATGAACATGTTAGGCGGCCTGATGAAAAATGTAGCTTTACGGCCCCTACTGACAGCCCTGCCCAACAACACTTGTGACTTCTACACTGTGATGCTTCCATTGTTATGATCATAATCTCGTGAGTTTTTCCATAACTACGCACAGTGCACACAGCAGACTATGGGAACTTCATTATAAGACAGGGATCCAGAGATGAACCATTACTCCGACCTGGGTTTTCAATTTATTTCATTTCCAATTGATTTTCAAAAGTGTGTCAAGAGTTGGTGCTGATTTAATTAAACACAATATTATTGAGGACTATACACTATGTAAGCACAACACAAACGAAAATGACACAGGGACCTTTTCCAAGACATTGCAACTACCCAGGTCCCGCCCCTTCCTCACAGGTGCTTTAACCAACCAGCGGGCAGTACGAGCGCTGTGACAAGGATATTGTCCCTCACACAGCTTCCCAATGTGAAGCTCAGTTTTTCCTTCTTGTGCTTGAAGCCAAGCTAAAGGCATACACAGATACCAGCTGTTACCAGTGAATCATTGATATCACTCTGTGAAAAAAAATCTAAACTATCGTCTGAAGTCAAGCCCACTCATCAGGGTGTGCACATGTCACTTGGCTTTATTCGCAAAGCACAGCTCTAGTATGGAGTACCATAAAGACCCATTTTTACAATCATCACAGAAACATCAAATCATAAATCTCATTCTGGCCTCTATGCACACACAAAGCCCGTATTGTAATGTCTGGAATGTCAGAGGAAACGGATCAAACGTGTGGCTCTTATCAGCCTGGCCCCAGTCATTGTTGTACAGTGACGCTTTTATATTACCAGCACTGATTACAGCAGTTACACTTTAAAACCTGTTGTGTTAAAATCACAGTGTAAAACACTCAGCACAAATGTATAGATTTACAAGTTACGTAGGAGCCAGCGGGAGGGGTGTGATGGGTCTGAGCTCCCATGAAAGCGGTAAAATCATACATCTGTGGGGGTCGCAAATGCATTGCCAACAACCATTGTTTTAATCACAAATAATGCATGTTTCAGTGTATTTAGTATTATTTACATTAAAGAGATTACAAGGGGTAAAAGAAACATCTTCTCCAAAAGAACTAAGCACCATGGTTACAAAGGGCTACGCTAAGACTTACCTCCATGATTCTCTCCCACACACCTACAATCGAGTGACTTATCACACGCCCCCTAATGTCACGTGTCAGCACTTGTCCTATCAGCTAACCACTCAAAAGACCCTCTCGTAACAACCATATTCTATTATTGTTATCATTATGTTATATTGCGCCTACTATGCCTGCTGATGAGAGTGTTCGAGCCGCAAACGTATTTCGAACCCTATTTTTTTATTTAACTCCACCCCAACGTTAGTTATTTTAGAGACCCCCACAAAGCTCAGGTTATAACTGGAACCCTGCCCATGACAAAATTCAAGGATAGTTTTTGCACTTCTTGTGTTATGAATTCATAATAGTTAATGTTGTATGTAATGAAACATAATGATAATAGGGTCCTTAAAGGAACACGCCGACTTATTGGGACTGTGTCTTATTCACCGTATCCCCCAGAGTTAGATAAGTCCATAAATACCCTTCTCATCTCCGTGTCATAACTCTGTCTGACGGTTCCACCGCTAGCCTAGCTTAGCCCAGATCCTGGAGGTAACCGGCTCCATCTAGCCTTCTGCTCCCAATAAGTGACAAAATAACGCCAACATGTTTCTGTTTACATGTTGTGATTTGTATAGTCACAGGGTGTACAAAAAACAACGTAACATGAGACACAGCCATCTTCTAACCGTATACAAACTGGGAACTATATTCTCAGAAGGCGAAGCACTGCTACTTCTGCTACTTGGGCGGAGTGATTTGCTCGCAGCACCTGAGAAGCCCTGTGGTGAGGAGCAGGGAGTAACAATGGTGCTTTTCAGGTGTTACGCTAATCACTCTGCCCAAGTAGCAGTGCTTCACCTTCTGAGAATATAGTTCCCAGTTTATATAGAGAAGAAGAAGATGGCTGTGTGTCATGTGACCTTGTTTTTTGTACACGCTGTGACTCTACAAATCACAACATGTAAACAGGAACATGTTATAACAGCGTTATTTTGTCACTTATTGGGAGCAGTAGGCTAGATGGAGCCAGTTACCTCCAGGATCTGTGCTAAGCTAGGCTAGCAGTGGGTTAGACAGAGAACAACACGCACGGAGATGAGAAGGGTATGTCTGAACTTATCTAACTCTGGGTGATACGGTGAATAAGACAAAGTCTCAATAAGTTGCTGTGTTCCTTTAAAGGAACGAAACACAAGTACTCGTTCCTCATTGTTAAGTGATTACAGTAAACATGATGTCATGATTAGGCAATGTTTGGTTTCCACAGATTCCATGATTTATTTGATGGTGCTTCATCATTCAGACAAATGAAGTAAGTTCATTCAGGAAGACGGCTTTGCTTCACATTTCTCTCTCTCCCAGCCTAATCAGCTGTGTTGTCATCAGCTGAATGTGGGCGTTAACTCTTTCAGTTAAACCAACCAGATTTTGCCACAATCTCTGTGAGCTGTTGCGTGGCTGCATTCAAACTTTAAATCTGTTCTACTCTTTGATGCTGTCGGTTGTCATACCAGACAAAATCAGTGCGACCCTCCTCCCACCCCATTCACCTCTAGTTCCCATCATTCCCAGCGCCCAGGGTTCCTCCATCAGAAGCCCCGCTTCACATCACATCCTTCCAGATCTTCAGGCTTCCTTTATCCCTTCATCACCTCCACCAGTGTCTAGACTCGGGGGGATATTCCTATACATCCACGGCCTCTATACCCCTTATAATTTAACATTGCGATGGACACTAAACGCCAAGGACTCTTAACATATCAACCTATCGTATTCAACTTATTTTCACTCTTAAAAGAAGTCACTATTGATTGAAATGGCTTTATTCAAACATGACAGGACTGTTTAGAGCCCCGCAATATTTTGACACCTGGTCCACAGAGGGAGCAGTGTTAGAAAGTAATGATGAAGAAAGTGAAATGTGTTTTCTGTTCTCTTCCAGACTGCATCAGTGATGGATTTTAAAACTTATTTTGATGAGGAAGCCAATATACATTAGCCTGACATGTACAATGGCAATGGCCATCCCATTTGCAAAACCATGTGCATGTCTCAAAGGGACTTAGATGTCAGGGAACACGTGTGATGTTACTGTTCCAGTCCAGCTGCAATTCACATCTGTTTGAGGAGCATTATCAGTTCATATCTGAGTGTATCTGTAATCACTTAGAGCCTCAGTGTGTATGGATGTATGTGTAGAGGTATGTGTGAATAGAATAAACGCAGCTTGTATCTAGTTTTACAGTGTTGAGTAGCAGCTCTTATCATCACCTCATAGAGACAAACAGACCTAAATGATCCAGTTATAAGCTTTCATCGATCTGCTGCTGGTGGTTTTATGACATGCTTGCGCTGTTGTTTCCATCCCACACCATTGATTTTTACAGCCTGTGTTAACAGCAGGCCCCCTTGTAAAAGTGCCTCAGTCCACAGCAATGTGTGGGGCAGGTTGTGTGTGCATGTGTGCGTTCGTGCTTGTGTGTTTGGGTTCAATGATATGGTGATAATCCCAGATCAATGAGAAGTAATGTTTAAGGATGCTACTTTTCAACTGACATATGGGAGCCTTGACAAGCAGCTGTAAAATGTTTTACTCTGTTTATTTTACCTTTATCTTAACCAAACACGTCCACTTAACTGCTTCTGTTACAAGGCCTGTCATCTGCTCTTGGTCAAGAGAACTGGATGTCATGGACATACAGGCTAGCATGTCAGGACTGCTTCTTCATCTCCACAATCATCTGCATCTGATTAATCCACCTGTTTTAACCCTCTGGACTCTGTTGTTGGTTTATTTTGGTTCATTTTTGACTACTTTCTATGCATTTTTTTGTCTTTTAAAAAGAGAAGAAAAGCTTTGTGCACAGCATGTACTTCAGGCTTATATGGTCCAGTGCTGCCAACTTCAAGATAAACACAGATTCAGAAAGACTGCACACTCAACCCACTAATATATAATATATGGTTAATGTGGCTCGGGAAAGGGAAGTTTGGGGTCCCCTGCTGGAGCTGCTGCCCCTGCGACCAGACCCCTGATAAGTGGTTGAAGATGGATGGATGGAATAGACAGACTCCTGTCATTTCAAAGCCTGCCATTCCCTCCATGTCCAGCTGTTGTTCCCAATGTGTTCCTACCTTTACACAGCAACTGTTCTCCACAGACACCTGCGCACTTCCCAATTCCATCATCAGCCTCCCAGTATATATACCTCACCGTTGTTCTCTGGCAGATCAGCTGTTGTGCTCCGAGCCTCCTAGCCATAGCAGCCAACATTGACAGTTGGTCCCACATACCATCCTGCTACAATACTGACCAACAGATCCAAGTCAGGATTAGACTGAACCAGTTAAAACTGAATTTTCTATTTTTGCAAGTTAAGTTTGGAACTAGGCTAGCCTCTTTTTTGGCCTTATTTCATATTTTGAGGAGAAAAAGTCACTGCACACTGCTTAAATTAACAAAATTTAGTCTACTAAGGTGTGATTAGCTGCCCAGGAATGAAAAGCCAAAAGCAGGGTGCGGAATTCAAAAGAAGAGAAAGAGCATTGAGCTTCAAGTCCTTTACTAGGCCTCACACACACACACACACACACACACACACACACACACACACACACACACACACACACACACACACACACACACACACACACATATATATACGAGTCCCCACTGGCCTTTGCTTATTAATGTGTGGTTTCAGGAAACTATTGTTGCACTGATGTTTCCAGCTCTAATGTGAGTGGCCAGAACAATGCAGTGTTAATTTGTTTGGTTTCCGGCAAAGGACTGTGAAAACAGTGATGGCCACAGAGACAGGAAAGGACATTAATAGATGAAGGAATGCTAGGAGATGGGGGTGGGGGGTGCTGGGCAACGTCCTCAATGAAGGAGGATGTTAGACAGAGAAAGAGAATGTTAAAACTAGCAAAATTATCATACTAGCAATGGGGTGATGAATTGAAACACACATTGTATGATGATTATATACAATTAGCATTAGCTAATTGCTTGTGACAAGAGAGACCAGTGTTTAGTCTTCTTCACAGCAAACATTTTGTCATAAAAGGAAAAGCACAGGAGTTACTCAATACATTAATGATGGCTCTGTTCTATTCAAGTGTCCCAGTAAGTCATGACAGTGTGATGGTGAGCCAGCAGGAACAATAACAGGACCTGAAACTTAAGTTTTAAGTTTTCCTACTGTCACATTTCAAAAGACAAAAAGTGTCCCATAAAGACATGCAAGTCTAATGAAACTTATAAAAGAAGGAAGGAGTCATACAGTATGTCTTTAGAATTAAAAATCTAACTTTTGATTGGTGCCAGTTCTATTGAAGCGGGCATGGCAAGTCTCACTATAACCCATCATATGGGAGGAAAAAATGTTTTCACAAAATAGAAATATAAAATATGTGATGTTTTTACAGTTTTTTTCCGATTGTTAAACGACAGTGGGCACAGCTGGAGACAGGTGCAAAACTTTAACTACAGTCCGCACAGCAGTTCATGTGGACCAAACTCTAGTTCGTTTTTCACTGCTAAAACACAGTTTTCAAAAGTCTACACACTTATCCCATGACTTTAACCACAACCTGCACAACACTGTGGATTTACAGCACTTTGTTCAAATGCTAACACACTGCTGTCAGAACTGTTAACCACACATTCAAAACAGAATAGATTTCAGTCTGGTGTCTGTCAAACACTGCTGATTGCAATTTTAGCTGAAAGCCTAAGCAGGTGTCTTGTTTTAGACTTGTAAGTGAACACATAGAGTACACACACACATACATATATGTATATATATATATATATATATATATATAAAAAATTAGGGCTGTCAGCGTTAACGCGTTAATCGCAATGCGATTAATTTTTTTTAATCGCATTAATTCCATGCCGGCATGCGATTAATTTATTTTACACTTCACTCGGGCTTTGCGTCGTGCCTCACGGCTACTATTTTGACCCTTTGGCGCTGCCGTACCTCTTCATAACACATCTTCTGCTGCAGAATGCAGGCAGGCTGCCGGCATGGAGAAAGACAACAGCAACACACTTCTGATGGTGCTTTTCTTTTAAAAAAAACTCCCGGACGGCTCAGTAGACAAGTCAAAAGCCATATGCACGTTGTGTAAAGCTGAATTAAAATATCACCGAAGCACGTCAAGCTTGAGCTACAACCTACGAGCTGAGCATATTAACGTGACGCAGTTTGATGCTAGCGGGCTCAGGCAAAGCTCTATTTTGGAGAGTGCTACTCGCTGACCTGTGGATGAAACCAAATCCAAAAACATTACTACAGCGCTTGCAAAATGGGTGGCAACTAACGGCAGACCTGTCAGCATCGTAGAGGACCCGGGTCTTAAAGTGGTACGGTTGGCATGTTCTGACCCGTCTTATACACTGCCATCGAGGGGGACAGTAGTTTCACCATACACAGCCCTGTATGACACGGAGAAAGCAGCCACACTGGAACTGCTGCCAAGTGCAAACACTGTCTCATTAACCGGTGATCACTGGACGTCAGTGAGTAATCAACATTATTTAGGAGTTACTAAACACTATATTGACTCTGGCTGGACTTTGCTCTCGTTTGCCTTAACGGTGGTTGTTAGTGTTACATCTCAGTCAATTGTTCTCAATCCTTGTTAAAAATGTAAAGGTTAAATGTCCTGCTGTGGCATCTGGTTTTTGGACCATTTTGTTTGTACTGTATAAGCAACGTGTTAGTGTTACATCTCAGTTAGGTTAGGTACTTGTAGGAATTGTGCAATAATGACAGATTCACACATTTGTTTACAGTAAATAAATAATAGTCATGCTCATAAAGTCACTTTCTTTGCATTCATTTGATTCCCAATCAAGATACACTGGTAAGAACATTGTTAATATGTACTTAAAAACTGTTCTGAAATGCAAAATAATAGAATTTTAATCATGTGATAAAACATGCGATTAATCAAATTCATCAAATAATAAAAAATTTTAATCGTTTGATATCATTTATATAGACAGATACATATATATATATATATATATATATATATATATATATATATATATATAGGGAAAGCTCATAAAGACTCTGAAACTCCAAGTAAGAATGAAACAGTTGTTCCAGTAATTACGTAAATTACTACAGACAAAATAAAAATATATATCTATTGATGCAAACTGCTGATTTTCATTCCTTCTTGTTTACCTTAAAAACTGGTAATTTTATAAAATAAAATAAATTAAATGTGAAAGAATTTCACTATTTTCTTTAAAGAATAATTGATTTGTGTTAAAATTACTCAAAATAATCAAACTGTACGGCGGTGCGCGGTCACGGAAGGCTTGTATCATGTGGACGCACCGACAGGTTTGTTGTCATTACTTAGAATTCCTCATGGGGGAGACAGAAACTACGCACTATAACTTTACTAAAATAGAGTGGCTGTAACATAACATTTGCTATCACTCATCAATACCACAGCTCCCTGTCTGTGTCACATTCATAGAGGCATATCAAATTTTGCGATTAGTGCCACCTTCTGACAATAAGAATTCAATTCAATTTTATTTATAGTATCAAATCATAACAAGAGTTATATCAAGACACTTTACAGATAGAGTAGGTCTAGACCACACTCTATAATTTATAAAGACCCAACAATTCCAGTAATTCCCCTAAGAGCAAGCATTTAGTACAACAGTGGCGAGGAAAAACTTCATTTTAGGCAGAAACCTGGGACAGACCCAGGCTCTTGGTGGGCGGGAATCTGCCGATGCCAGTTGGAACACAGAGACACTGATACAGATATACAGATATAGAGAAATATGATTCATAATAATTATAGCAGTAGGTATGATGAACAGTGGCGGTTATAGTAAAAATAAAGATGGTGGAACTATGACTAGAAATAATAGTTGTAGCAGTTCTGGGCGTAGTAGGGCATAGCAGGGCATAGTAGTGCGTAGCAGGGTGTAGTAGGGCGTAGCAGGGTGCCGAGCAGGACAACAGCGGCAGTTGCATCCATGATTTAGGTGCCACCCCAATTCAAGGACTCGGGGGAATAAGCTCCTCAGAGCTAAGTTAGTAACAAGCATTACTGGGACATGAATGCACACAGATGGAAAGAGAGAGTATAATAGGAAACATTATAGATAGAGCCCTCCTGAATATAATTAAATATCATTAACAGTTTGATGGTTGGTTAGTTAATGATAACAAAGATGCTCTATTATAATCAAATACATGTGGGCTTGGCACCAATGAGGTATGTGATGAGTAATGACTCTTCCTTCTTTTTAAGGTTTTTGATCAAGTCACGTTCAACACTATAGCCCTGGAACTGGAACCTCTTCATAGAATGGATAGAATCTCAAGGCACAGCAGATGGGAGGAGAGTGTTTAGTTTTGGGACCTTAGAATTGCTTCTCAGCAAACCAAACTTAACCAGATTTTTGAATCAGTTTTCCCCCTGTGTGACAGATGTGGTGTCGCAGAGGGATCACTGTCACACTCACACTTTTTCTGGCACTCTCCAGTATTAAGTCATTTCTGGAGTGACATGTTTAACTGTCTTTCCAAACAAGGCCAGACAAATATTCAGCTGGATTGCAACTTGGCAATTCTTGGTTGCTCTGACAGTACGGAGGCCCTTCCTCCCCATCAGAAGGCAATTATTAGAGCAGGCATGGTTGCAGGTAAAACTTTATATTACTCAATTGGAAGTCTCCACTGTCCCCATGTTACAGGAGGAGGCTCAATGAAATGCTTTATATGGCTAAGATGGAACAGATTCATTTTTACAAAAGGAATCTGTCTGATACTCTGGCAGCCCTCCCCTTGTGTGTGTGTGTGTGTGTGTGTGTGTGTGTGTGTGTGTGTGTGTGTGTGTGTGTGTGTGTGTGTGTGTTTGTGTGTGTGTGTGTGTGTGTGTGTGTGTGTGATACGTACGGATCGCCAGAAATTCCGTGATGGGCCCACGGAAGAATTCCGTGAAATGAACACGGCCCCTTAAGTTAAGGAAAAGGTTGTGGGTGGGCTTATGTTTCCATGAAACACGGGACAACAATGGGATGGTTGGGTTTAGTAAAAGAAGAACGTATTGTTGGGTTTAGGAAAACAATAAACGGTTGGGTTTAGGAAAACAATAACGGGACGCGGGACAACTACAGAACGGTTGAGTTTAGGAAAAGAAGAACGGGACGGTTGTGTTTAGTAAATGTGACACGCGGAAATGTCACACACAGGACACGATCCCCGGTCTCCTGGGTGAAAGTCCTGTGTTTGACCTATTCTCCCCCCCAACCAACCTCCCTACGCGGCTTTTCGGGCTTTCATACTACTCCCATTCATAGTCACTCTTAATGCTAAGTCATCTTCTCATTGACTTTACATTGGCATTGTTTTCCGTGGTGGCTACACAGAATTTTCACACATTCCGTGCCACCACTACGTAATGCGCTGTTAACAGTTCATGATCATTTCACAGAATTCTGTGAGACCAGGCATCAAGAACAGACTGTGGGCTGGAAAAGCTTCGGCAGATGAATGTCCCATGCTGTTTGGTCCTGCCCAATAGATTCCATAAAGGTGCTCAAGTGTGATGGGCTCATAGTGTCAGCACACCTCAGGGATCCTTATTTCTTCTTTATTCTACTTAAGTGTTTTCAGCCTGTTATAAACTGGGCTGACGATAATAGAATGTACAGTGAACAACTGCATTCTATAAATACAAGCATACCGCATAGACTGAGTTACATTTATAGCATTGTTTTTGGTGGTAGACACTAGTTGAGGATTTTGAAGAATGAATGAAATGATAAAAATTACACTTATTCCCCTTAAAGGAATCATTGTTTCAAATAATGATTCACAAGATTCATATCATAGTTTGTATGTATTGTGTGAAGATGGAATCTCTTGAGCGGCTGAGCAGGCCATCGAGGACGCTCAGGAGGTCGAGCAGAACGGCGAAGGCGAAGCCCCTCAGGCAGCCGAGCAGGACGTAGAGGACTCTGAGGCGGCCATCGGCGAAGGCGAAGCCTCTCAGGCGGCCGAACAGGATGTTGAGGACTCTGAGGCGGCCGTCGGCGAAGGTAGAGCCCCTCAGGCGGCCGAGCAGGACGTCGAGGACTCTGAGGCAGCCATCGGCGAAGGCGAAGCCTCTCAGGCGGCCGAACAGGACGTCGAGGACTCTGAGGCGGCCGTCGGCGAAGGCGAAACCCCTCTGTCGGCCGTCGACGAAGACGAAGCCTCCCAGGCGGCCGAACTGGTTGGCGAAGGTAGAGCCCCTCTGGAGGCCCAACAGGACGGCGAAGGCAGAATCCTTCTGGAGGCCGGCAGCGAAGACGATATCCCTCTGGAGGCTGTTTGTGAAGGCGAAACCCCTCTGGTGGCTGTCCGCGAAGGTGAATCCCCTCTGAAGGCCGAGCAGGTTGGCGGCGAAGGCGAAACCCCTCTGAAGGCTGTCTGCGAAGGCAAATCCCCTCTGGAGGCTGTCCACGAAGGCAAATCCCCTCTGAAGGCCAGCGGCGAAGGCGAATCCCTTCTGGAGGCCAGACAGGATAGCTCAGGCTGAATCCCTGGCAGGCAGGCCGGCGAAGGCTAAAACCCTCTGAGGGCCGGGCAGGCAAAGGGGCAGCTGGGCTGGGGCCAGACGGTGGGTCAGCTGGGCTGGAGTCTGCCAAACAGGCAACGGGAACAGAGGTCGACAGGAGCAGGGGCGGTTCTACATTGAATTACACCCAGGGCGAGACCCCCTTCATAAGTTTGCATGATGTGCAACGTTTATATAGGCTACTAATGCAATCATACAGTGCAGAAGTTCGGAGAAGACATGGAGAAGGACTTTCGGTCGGCACCAAGGTGCTTCTGGAAAACCGTTCGCCACCTCAGGAGGGGGAAGCGGAACCATCCAAGCTGTGTACAGTAAGGATGGGACGCTGTTGACCTCAACTGAGGAGGTAATAAGGCGGTGGAAGGAGCACTTTGAGGAACTCCTAAATCCGACTAATACGCCCTCTATGGTAGAGGCAGAGCTGGAGGATGATGGGGGATTGCCGTCAATTTCCCTGGTGGAGGTTGCTGAGGTAGTTAAACAACAGTGGCAAAGCCCCAGGAATTGATGAGATCCGTCCAGAAATGCTTAAGGCTCTGGGTGTGGAGGGGTTGTCTTGGTTGACACGGCTCTTCAACATTGCGTGGAAGTCTGGTACAGTGCCTAAGGAGTGGCAGACCGGGGTGGTGGTTCCCCTTTTTAAAAAGGGGGACCAGAGGGTGTGTGCCAATTACAGGGGTATCACACTTCTCAGCCTCCCCGGTAAAGTCTACTCCAAGGTGCTGGAAAGGAGGGTTCGGTCGATAGTCGAACCTCAGGTTGAAGAGGAACAATGCGGATTCCGTCCTGGTCGTGGAACAACGGACCAGATCTTTACTCTCGCAAGAATCCTGGAGGGAGCCTGGGAGTATGCCCAACCGGTCTACATGTGTTTTGTGGATCTGGAGAAGGCATATGACCGGGTGCCCCGGGAGATACTGTTGGAGGTGCTGCGGGAGTACGGGTGAGGAGGTCCCTTCTCAGGGCCATTCAATCTCTGTATGACCAAAGCGAGAGCTGTGTCCGGGTTCTCGGCAGTAAGTCGGACTCGTTTCAGGTGAGAGTTGGCCTCCGACAGGGCTGCGCTTTGTCACCAATCCTGTTTGTAGTATTTATGGACAGGATATCGAGGCGTAGTCGGGGTGGAGAGGGGTTGCAGTTCAGTGGGCTGGGGATCTCATCGCTGCTTTTTGCAGATGATGTGGTCCTGATGGCATCATCGGCCTGTGACCTTCAGCACTCACTGGATCGGTTCGCAGCCGAGTGTGAAGCGGCTGGGATGAGGATCAGCACCTCTAAATCCGAGGCCATGGTTCTCAGCAGGAAACTGATGAGTGCCTTCTCCAGGTAGGGAATGAGTCCTTACCCCAAGAGAAGGAGTTCAAGTACCTTGGGGTCTTGTTCGCGAGTGAGGGGACAATGGAGCGGGAGATTGGTCGGAGAATCGGCACAGCGGGTGCGGTATTACATTCAATTTATTGCACCGTTGTGACGAAAAGAGAGCTGAGCCAGAAGGCAAAGCTCTCAATCTACCGGTCAGTTTTTGTTCCTACCCTCACCTATGGTCATGAAGGCTGGGTCATGACCGAAAGAACAAGATCCAGGGTACAAGCGGCCGAAATGGGTTTCAGTTATCCGTGAGGAGCTCGGAGTAGAGCCGCTGCTCCTTCGCGGCAAAAGGAGCCAGTTGAGGTGGTTCGGGCATCTGGTAAGGATGCCCCCTGGGCGCCTCCCTAGGGAGGTGTTCCAGGCACGTCCAGCTGGGAGGAGGCCCCGGGGAAGACCCAGGACTAGGTGGAGGGATTATATCTCCAACCTGGCCTGGGAACGCCTCGGGATCCCCCAGTCGGAGCTGGTTAATGTGGCTCGGGAAAGGGAAGTTTGGGGTCCCCTGCTGGAGCTGCTACCCCCGCGACCCGACCCCGGATAAGCGGCCGAAGATGGATGGTGAAATGTTACCACCTAAACCCATCCCCAATGACAAGCTCCACGTTTTGTACCAATGAGTTCATTTGGTCAAGTTTATTGTCATTATAAGAGTACATTTATTAAATACTGAAAGGTGTAGCCTACATCATATTGTTAAAAAACAAACAGATAAGAGCATTACTGCATATGCCCCCCCCCCAAAACCTTAACCCAGTCAGACAGCAACCTCTGTGGCACATTGTAACCTCAGATAGGCTCTCTATTTGCTTTTTTCCTCTCTCACTCTCCTTTGACCGTGTCTCTCTGTGTGTCTCTGTGTCGGTTGTGTCTAGAGGAAGCTCATTCTCTACATTCTGACATCCGTGGTGGTAGCCAGAGGATTTGCCTATCAGTAACAGCACATGTTCTCTTCTTTCAAAACAATAAGCTATCTAAGACCACATGTGTCTGCTGGGGCGTTTGACTGCAAAGCTTTACTGATCACCCTGTATGTGTGTGTTTCAGTGTTTGTTTGTGCTCTCTTTCACTTCCCTATTCTATAAGCCAATTTCACAACCATGACACACAGACTTGATTAGGGTGCACATATTTTCAGACACACACACACACACACACACACACACACACACACACACACACACACACACACACACACATGCACACTGAGGGTGTTAAGATAACAAGATATTCAACCTTTAAGGGTGTGTGTGTGTGTGTGTGTTGAGGTTGTCTTTTCTTTCTGTGGTCACTGATTACGTTTGATTCTACATGTTACCACAGTTGACTGTAATGATGACAACATAAATTCATGGCCTCCAGCTGGTGTACAAAAAATATATTATTATATTTACAGACAGTAAAGTAATGATCCAGTTGTCAGATCACATATCAGGCCACTCAATGCCATTTGAGCTCATTTATATTTATTTATTTGGTGGTGGGGAAAGAAAAATGGGGGTGTTGAAGCCCAATCATTTCAGTGTTCTAAAAACCATTAATAGTAATCAATAGTGGAGTGGCAATCGGGAGAGTTGGGCCTGTGGGCCGATAGTGTTTCAAGGCTGCGAGGGCCGGTCTTATAATAGTTATACATCGCAAGCTCTTAGCAACACCATCCGGCGGCCTGGTGTGCGGCTGCTGCCCGCTGGTCAAACTGTGCAGCCTCTGCTCAACCCGTACGGCGGGCCGCAGCAGCTTCTTATTTCAATACAAGCACAGGCTAATCAGAAAGCACTAACCAAGTGCAGGTCACAACCATGTCGAGGATTTTCAGAAATATAGGTGGATCAGTGAGCGGCTCCTCCCCAGATGGCATAGCCCTGGTCGGCCCATAGGCCAACGAACACCTCTTTTTTTCCTCTCCACATTAACAAACAGTGTGTGAGTCTAATGATGGAAAGCCAAAAAAGAAAAGGGAAAGGTGGCGCTGAGAAGGTCAGACTCAAAAGTAAAAAAATTATGGAGGAGGAGGCAGCGAAATGCTCCAAAATAACGGACATGTTCTGGGCATCAAAGAGTAAAGATACTACAGGGGAAATAAGCTAACTTTGCTAAGCACCTAATGTCACAGCTAGGCACAGATGGGAATTAGCACCAGCTACCAGCCAGCCAAAAGTTTGTGAAATTTGAAAGTAGCTTGTGGTAAATATGAGACAAATTAATGGTTTACTATTGAGTGGCTCTTGAATTTGTCCTTCAGTGGTTGGCAGATGTTCCTAGTTTTAAAATGAGTAACTTCCCTTGGCTGCTGCTATGTTTGAGCAACCAAAGCTAGAAGTACACATTGTGTTATGAAAACATTACACCTAATCAGTTTAAAACTCGGACCTTCCACTCACCTTGTCTGGAACCTGTAAGGTAGGTCAGTGGCTTTCCTTTTCTCAATTTGGCCGGCTGTGGCATAAGTTAGCTTAGCAGTCAGTTCCAATGCATTACAAATGTTTGTAGAGACAAACCTGCTTTTCCCAGCAGACCATGTTGAACTGAAAGCGCAGCATGCGCAGTGGGCACGTAGTTACAAAAATTCAGAGGTGCACGACCACGCGCCGAGACAGCTTGTGGAGCCTTCGCGCTAGAAACGACAGCTGTTGTGACGTTATTTTATGGTGTGCGCCTCGCGCCGGGAACACCGTGGCTACCATAAACCTAGCTTTAGCCTGGTCCTGCTGTCTCCTGTCACTCGTTATCACCCTCCTTTCCTTGTGTATTTAGTCTCTGTGTTTCCTTTTGTCAGTGCCAGTTCGTCTTCTCACCCAGAGTAGAGGTCAGCATTTTTTCCCTAGTGTTAGTTTGTTCCTTGTGTTTCCCAAGTTTATGTCCTGTTTCCTGTCTTGTGGTCATCATGAACAACTACTTCCCAAATGCAAAAACTAGCTAAAACTCAAATTTGTGATGTCATCAAGTATAAAGTCTGGAACGCTCGGTTACATAGTAACCTTGGTTCTCTGAGTGAAGAGACTATCTCTCCACTGTACATATGGAATATGTAACGGTGGAGAGGTAGTCTCAATACAATAGAGAACTGCTCCATAGACAATGAATTGGGAAAGATGTTATAGATGACACTGAGAGCACCCAGGGGAATGTTCTGAGTATGTGGGTATATTATCTGTCGCAGATCTGAAAACTGAGGTTTCAAAAAAAGAAATTTCTGTGAAAATTCTGTGTCCACAAAATCAGTCTCCCAATCATTGTCTATAGAGCAGCTCTTAACTTTTTACCTGATGGCATAGGTGGACTGGCAATCTGGCATTTCTGCAAAAATGAACTCTTGGGTCGATTTGGGCCGCTGGAAAAAAGAAAGAAATGCTGATGTATCACACTAGTTTGACAAAAATAGACAACTGTCTGCTGCCGTAGGGCTTCTACTTTTCAAAATAAAAGCTCAAGTCTGGTCCGCTATTTCTTTGTACTTTGGTGTTTTGGATGTTTAAGTATGTAATAATATGTTTTAAATTTGCAAGCATTTCCATTCTATTCTAAGATGGTGCCATGGTAGTTTATTTGAAGGTTTTGTGAATTGTGTGTATTATTTAATCATGAAAACCTGTAAGTGCACCTCATGCTGCTGGTGCCATAATCTTATGTGAGCCTGGTTTTTGCTATTATAAAGCAAATAATGTGAAGGGACGGAATTGGGGAATTTCAGGCCCGAATTTTTGGTTTCTGGTTTTTGGCCTTGAGTAGCTCATGTTTGCAAATATTGATTGAACTTTCCTAGCCAATAATATACTGGAATTCATGATTCAGTTGGGTGTTCCCCTTTAAGGTGAGAGAGTTTGAAGTAGTTTCTTTTTTAGATTGTTTGTACTGTATAACCACACAGGTGAAATCACTTAATCTGCAACTGCAACTCCAAATGTATTTTTCACATGTGCAAATCTTATCAGTTTGGATACATCTTTTTTTACAGGTTCACAAACGGTGATATACTACTGGCTTTAAAATGCTGTCTGAACATCAACAAGCCGAGGAATCTTTTAGACCTAGTTTTGAGCCGACAGAAGGCAGAGGGAGACCATTATCTTTGTTTGACTTCCTCTTCTTAGTGTTTGATAAATCTGCGTGGCAGAGTGATCTTGACCTCATCATTCAAAGAAACAGAGGTGAAGAGTCCACAGCGGTGCAGACAGAAAGACTACACTGATCAGCAAATAATCACAAGTCTGCCACGTACTGTGATTCAGCATGCACACTGCTGCTCCACTTGGCGTCAGCATCCGTTTGCTTCTTTATAACTTTTATTTTCCAAAGAAAGGCATGTCAGTTTGACATTTATTCACTTACACACCTTTAATAATATAACCACAGTCTCTTCACTGATGGCCACTTCCAGCATGAGAAATGTTCACAGTCTTTATACCCCATCGCTCGCAAGATAAAACATCTTTGAAACCTTGGGATTTATTGTTGAGAAAAGAAAAGATTACACTCTACTGTTTAATGAACTCTGAAATAAACAGAATTTTGTGGAAATAGACAAATCATCTGCCATACTTTGATATATCACCCTTAAATCTTAATGTATAAACAAAATGCAAACACCTCAGTCTTCTTCTTTTTGCAGTGTGAGAAAAAGCAACATTGAGAGAAAGAGAGAGGGATTGATAAAGTAACTGTGTACACACGTTGACATTCCTCCTGGTTCCTTTCCACTTAAAGGAGACAGGAGAGCCAACTGACAGCCTCTGAGAGGTTTATGTCTGCTAAGCAATAATCATGCATGTCTCTGTGTGTGTGTGTGTGTGTGTGTGTGTGTGTGTGTGTGTGTGTGTGTGTGTGTGTGTGTGTGTGTGTGCGTGTGTTATTATGTGTGTGTGCCAGTGTACGTGGTGAATTTGGCTGAGTAAACTAAACACTGAGAGAGACACTCAAAGACCCATCAGAGCTTTTTGTCCTGCAGACAAGAGCTCTTCACAGAGACAGACATCCACCTAGAACAAGCTTTTCAAAGCCGAGCACACTGTTCATTGACTGTTACCTCCAAGAGCAGAAATCTGGCAGCTCCTTTCAAAACAAGCTGTGCTCATACCATATGTTGTTGATTTCAACTGCTTTTTAGGAAGACATTCACTTTAAAGCTTAAGCACATTAAGCATGTGCAGCCTTTGTTCAGTGTTTGTTCAATATGAATAATTAGTTAATGATCTTTATGTTTTTTTGCATTTTTGTATAAAATACAGTAGTTTCACCCTTCGTTAGAAAGAAACTGTACTGATCAGATACAGTTTAACAGGTTGCAATTGACAGTGAGTTGTCTTTCAGTGAGTATAATTGTAACTGATTGTTGTTCTGCAAATTAATTATAAAACACCCACTTTAAAAAGACAAGCTCAGTGCTCTTAACTATAATGTGCAAAAAGCAAACAGTACACGCACTGATGTTCTGCACAAATGAACTTCCTAACATATCGTATTTATTCACGTGAAAGGTGTACAAAGGAGTAAACACAAACTTATTTGTGAACATTCCTTCAAAGAAATACTAACTTAAAGAATCTCTAGGTTACATTGGCGGTTAACATTAACAACTGGGATTAATGTACTGGAAGTTATCACTACTTTCCCTATATTAAGTCCCATACATAGTTCTTTCCATTAAAATTATTGGATATAAAAAAAAAGAAAAAAGACACAACAGAATAACATGAAAGGTGAGACTTACGTAATATTTATGGTCCTAATTGATGTTAGAGATTAAAATGTATCTGTCCTGAAAGCAAGTGGGGGAAAAACATAGACACAAGGTAATTAGAATAGAGCTCAAAGAATGTCATGTTTCAGATAGGGGTTTCTCTGTGCATGTTTACTGAACGATCAAAGCATTCTGGTGTATGGTCCTGTACTGTATGTTTAATGGATGCACGTCAGATGTACTGTACAATTTGTGCAACACAGCAAGGAGAGAGGAGCAAAAAAATCTGGCAGGCAGCAAGAGAGAAAGTCCGACTAGTGGCCTCTACATATTCTCTGTGGCTCCCTCTGCAGGTCAGCATCACCTAGTGTCAGTCAGCCGTTTGAACTGTTTCATGAGGGTTGTGGACAAAGAGTTCAAACACAAAACCTTTCACACCAGTATAGAAGAGATAGTATAGAAGAGAAGTGTAGATAGTATAGGCATCATTTCTTTAAACCTTAGTCATTACTGCCAACTGTTGGTCTTTTCAAAGTAAATATATACTGCGACTTAGTAAATGGTTGTACTAAACATACACACACACACACACACACACACACACACACACACACACACACACACACACACACACTGTGTGTGTGTGTGTGTGTGTGTGTGTGTGTGTGTGTGTGTGTGTGTGTGTGTGTGTGTGTGTGTGTTTGTTGTTCTCTGGAAAACAATCTGCAGTGATTGATTCTCTGTAGGTTTATCAATACCAGGGACCCCTTTCACATTGAAAAACTGCTTTCACATTGTCATCCGATACATTATCATAAAAACATTTGATTATAGATTGAAACCACAGCTTCAACAAGGTGATTCCTGGATGTACTGGTGGTTAACGAAGAACACAACATGTTTCCTAAATAGTTTCATTTCTGAGTTATTAGAGAGAGAGTTATTTTGAACCATGCTAAACGTATTATCCCTGCTTTGTAGCTAGGGTAAACATACCCAGGAGGCAGTAATCTATTTGGTCTTGTTGGCAAACGTGTGCATTTCCAACATGTTAAACTGAGAAATAAAACATTGTCTAGTGGGTCACTGGTCTTGTCTGAAACATCTGGACAACCTCCCTGGCTTTAGCAGTGGGCTGTCCCCATTCCAGGATGTCCTTCAGTGGTATTTGTTAAAAGTGTAACTTACAATGGAGGTCAACAGTTGTATAGCAGCCTGTGCTCCGGACAGACACAGGAAGCTGGCAGGAAGCTGGCAGAGCATGGAAAGGAAAAGCGCTCGGAGAGAAGAATAGACAGAGGGACAGTTCATAGTAGACCCTCGCTGCTGTGATCCATATATCCTCTTTCAAAAGGGACACCTGCACACATGAATTACACATCACTTTAAGGTAGACAATTGTAACGGTTGACTTGTTTGGTTCTTAATAACACTCACACAGATCTGAGTAAGCATGGCTAAAGTACATTTTTATCAAAGTTTGTCACATTGACACAACCAATCACAAAAATCACCATTTCATTTTCCAACATGAAGGTCTAAAAGTTTCAAAGTCCTCTCCATGCTGCCTGAAATCAAATTAGTGTGGAAAATTACTCAATCCTTTATTTATTGATTGATTTGTTTTATTGGCCTACAAGGCAATTCAATTTTCATTTTATTTTAATTTTTGTATCATTCTATAACATGAGGTGTAGTCTGGATCAACGGAAGTACATTTCCAGGATAAAGCCTGACATCCGGTGTGTGGCTCACGTGCAGGATGTCAGGCTCTCTGTGTTTTGCCAGTCTCAAAATCCCTTCACCACGGGAAACAAAAACTAAATTTGAGCTGAAAACAGCAACTTTTAAAGAAAATTTGGATCGTGCAACAGGCAGGCCTGCTTGGTTCTTTTGGTGATTGATTTCCTCTCTAACGTCGACGTTTTGGGACCGATTGGTGGGATTGCTGTGGACGAAGTACACACGGAGATACACTGGTATCTCCAGGTTTAACCACTTATCCAGCTAATTTAAATAGCTCACGTTACTGTATTGTGTCAACAGTTAACTTCATTTAATATTGTATGTGGGGTTTACTTTTGCGCAGTGCAAATATTCCACCAAAACAAGTTCCTTCCTGAGACTATTTTGCAGAGCCACTGTCGCTGCGTCCGGATCTTAAAGCGATTGTGATTGGTTTAAAGAAATGCAAACAATTCTTTTTTGTTCTCCTATCCCAGAATGTGTCTATGGTGTAGCCAGACCTTACTCCACAGCTAGCTCTGTGCAGATAGTTCTGGCAATGTGAGACTACATGAGGTGGGATTCACACAGGGTGCAAAGGCAGCAGCCTAAATCGCACAAGCTCAGTTCTGAAGAGCCACAATTAAGCTCAAAGTAGCTGGGTCCCGGTGGCTCCGGCTAATCCAAAAATGGGCGAAGAGGTGGAGCGTGGATGGAGCTGAGGCGGGTCGAAGGAAGCCTACAGTCTCCTGTGACAGCAGCCACCTGTCACCCAAAGCGGCACACCATTAATTACGCATAAGCCTTAATGTAATTTAAATGTGTGAGTTTTAAAACAATTCAACCCAAGATAGTTGTCATGAAGAGGGCTATAAAGATGTTTATTTCTGCTGTAGGGGGGGTCTATATAGAGACTGACTTCCTTTGGAGTCAGCCTCAAGTGGCCATTCGAAAACCGCAGTTTTTGGCACTTCCATATTGGATTTTATTTTTCAGCACTGGAGGTTGCTGCTTTGTAATGTTACAACTAGTTTAGTTATTGCAGGTATGAAATGAATCACAATTCTGTGACTGCATGGTCTTTTCCCCACTTCATCTTACATCTGCCAAAACTTAGAAATGTTAGTAGCCTGTAGTGCAGCTAGTCTAACAAGAATCAGCTTTTAAGAATGTAAACTCACCACAGGTCCCTAAACCCTCACATTCCCAGAAAGAGTAGAATAAGCTATGGCCCCGAGAGGAAGAATCAGGAGACTACAGGAATCTCCCTCTCTCTGGAATCCTGGTCAATTCAACACGTTTTACATGTCGTGACAACACAGGAAGCAGTGTGTACTTTTCATTGTGAGCAGGGAAGTAAGGGTCTGGAGGTCAAGGTGGTGGATCCATGTGTAGCACACGGAAGTGTTAACTCTAACCACAATCTTTCCCTAACCAAACCTTTAGTTGTCTTACCGTAAACATAGTGTATTTCCAATAACCACAATCTTTTATTAACTTGACCACACTGTAGTTGCCATGTACTGAAACTCTCTTCGGTACTTTAACTGCATCATTGCATAATAACCCAACTATCAGGCACTCTTTTTCTCTTTTTATTGCTGCAGGTTATGAATTCCTTATTGTTTTAGTTATATAGTTATATAGTGTGTGTTGTATATTGTATTGGGCATACTGACCATATTTTGTGTTGTGTTTCTTTTCTTTTAAGGAGATGTGCAAGACCACATGAACTCCCCCTTGTGGGATAATAAAGTTTACTTTGACTTTTGACTTTGAGATATTGTAGAAAGGGAATATTAAAAAAAATGTTGGCATTGAAAGTAACCTGGTGCTACTGTATATAGACGCATATGTGCACGTATGTGTGTTGGTGTGTGGGTTAGGGGAAGAGGCGTTTATATGCATTGTCCATCCATATATCTGTCATCTGATATCTTTACATATAGTCCTGCCTCTCTTTTCTCCATTGTATTGCATCAAACCATCTGTGTTCCTGCAACTCTGACACATTTCCTAAGCACTGTGTGTGTGTGTGTGACCCCCTTCTTGTTTTTTGTGGAGTAATAAGGAAACTCATAGTCATGGCTTTTGTAAAGAGAGTATTGTCAACTACTATGTCCACACTCCTAATGGGCCAATCCACATTGAGAAGAATAGAAGGAAATAGAAAGTGGTTGTGTAAGGTGGTCAAGGCCTGCTGCCTTACTTAAAGTGCTCATATTATGCGTTTTGGCTTTTTCCCTTTCCTTTATTGTGTTATATTTCTTGTTGTGCAGTGAAAAAGCCCAAAGTCCCCCCCAAAGGGACTTACCATCTCCAACAGAAAACACTGTTCACCAACTGCTCCAAACAGCTCTACTGTAGTCCAGCCTTTACTTCAGAGACAAACGTGGTCACTTTGGAACACACGTTATAATGCTCACCTAGCTGCTAGCATGGCACGCCCTCATACTCTGCTTCTGACTGGCTAGTAGTCCTTACCTAGGTACTGTCAGGGCACGCCCTCATACTCTGCTTCTGACTGGCTAGTAGTCCTTACCTAGGTACTGTCAGGGCACGCCCTCATACTCTGCTTCTGACTGGCTAGTAGTCCTTACCTAGGTACTGTCAGGGCACGCCCTCATACTCTGCTTCTGACTGGCTAGTAGTCCTTACCTAGCTACTGTCAGGGCACGCCCTCATACTCTGCTTCTGACTGGCTAGTAGTCCTTACCTAGGTACTGTCAGGGCACGCATTCATACTCTGCTTCTGATTGGCTAGTAGTCCTTACCTAGGTACTGAGCATGTGCGACTCCCAACAAAGATGGAAGAGAAGTGTGATGTCTCACTCTGTAGCTAAAACAGAGAGCTCAACACACAGGGTGAAAAGAGGAGCTGCAGCAATGTGCAGTACAACAGAAATATGGTGTTTTTTGATAATTAAACCATGTAAACCTATTCTGATACAACCTTTAAATACAATTATGAATCTGAAAATGAGCTTAATATGAGCACTTTAAAATATAGTTGCAGAAAATGTGGTAACCTTTCTTTGGTTCCGTTTATTATTATCCACACCCCTCAAGCACTTTGACATACTTATTCATTACACCCTGCAACAACTAAATAGTTGTAGAATATGTGTAAACCCAAGTCTATGGCTTTATTATAATAAAACACACACACACACACACACACACACACACACACACACACACCATTAGAGCATTTGTTTAGAACTTAGTAACTAATAACATGTACTTTAGTACTGTAGTTAAACACAGGTCTGATGTAACTACATACTTAACTTCTGTATTTTTACTTTACTTCCACTTTGCTACATTTCAGAGGGAAATATTGCAGCTTTAACTCCATGACACTGTGCACAGTTGCACACTGGTTAGCACTGTTCAAGAAGGTCCTGGGTTTGATTCCAGAACTGGCCGGATGGGGAAAAATCTTTCACACTTTTAAAGTTTTGTTGGGGAGTATTTTCCTTAACTTAACTGTAAAGTCAAATATTATCTTGTATATAACAATATATTAATAATTCCAGAATGATAAATCCACAACTGAACGGTTATTTATTTATATTTAACCCTGACAATCTTGACTCCCAGAATGCAGTGGGGTGTTCCTGACTATCTTCTTCTTCTTTGGTGTTTCATCTGCATTGTTGCAGATGCTGCCACTTTCCTGACAGTGTTACTTCACTGCTACATATACTTAACAAGTACCAAACGAGCCAAAATAATGGTATAACGGTACATTTGGATCGTTTTGTAAGGCGTGCATCCAGGGCGCATTGACCATGGATGAATAGTTTTTATTGGGTTTTAATGGTGCTTTTTTTTCAGGGTTTACAGTAGATATGACAAATGAACACACAGGGAGCAGCTGAAGTTAGTTTTGTTGGCTTCAAAGTCCGGCGAATCACAAGATCTCTTTTTCCTGTTGCTCCCTCTTTTTCTGCTGACCATAGCAGGTGCCCTGGAATTCATCACACACACACACACACACACACACACACACACACACACACACACACACACACACACACAGTTTCCTTCTTTTTCAC
The DNA here is from genome assembly GCF_031162955.1 of Sander vitreus. Classification (NCBI taxonomy): domain Eukaryota; kingdom Metazoa; phylum Chordata; class Actinopteri; order Perciformes; family Percidae; genus Sander; species Sander vitreus. The sequence continues at coordinate 27,144,711 of NC_135875.1, read as the reverse complement.
ATATGCAGTACTGTAGTTCTCATACTTAGAATCTGAAGAGAGAAATGGCTAGTGACAGGGTCCATGCTGCATTACCTGACCCTCCCAGTCAAATTGAAGAAGAGAACAAAGAAGAAGAGAAGGTTTTTGGGAACATCTTTGCTGAGTTAGAATCTGTGGACCTGCCTCTAGGAACCACCTTAAGGTAAACTTGTGCTATATTCAGGACAGATTTGTTCTTGAATTTGGAATGGAATGGACTCATTATCCTGACTTACAAATTGAGTGATTTAAAATGCTGATTGATCTTAAGATGCCAAACAAATGAGGACATTTGCTTTATATTTGCTTAAAATGCCAAAGGTGAAATTGAACTTTAAGTGCAATGTGCACCTTAAACATTTATAAGCATCAGTGAGTGCTTAATTACTTGTCAGAATTCAACCAACTTACTGGTTGAGATTGCTAGAACCATAGTGCAGCCGGATATAGAAAAAATAACCTTAATATAATTATTTAACATTCAGTATCAAATCTCTATCAATAAAACTAAATGTGATTTTAAGCAATTCATACAGCCTTTCGAATTATTTTGCTGGACATCATTTTCTTACCATTTAATTATAATATGTTATTTGCTAGATGATATTTAAATAAAACAGCCAAGAATCAATATGGTTTTCCATGCTGGCCACAGTATTTAATGGTTAGCCTACTGGTTTGGGGATGTGCAATTCTGACACAAACTTTACTGTAATATAATACATGTACGGGATATGTAATACTAAATAATAATTTATTTATGGGCGCCTTTCTTGATACTCAATGACACCTTACATGAACAAATAGTAAAAAATAACAACATATGTGGAAACAAAGCTACTGTCATTACAGCTGTAGTGCGTCCCCCACAGGCCAGACCTCATACGGACCTGTACTTTGAGTTTGCCTGTAACGTTGCTCCGCTGTAGCTGCAGTGATAGCCATAATACACACATAACAATCATGGCGGAGAATGAAACCCTGGAGTGTATAACGGAGCACGAGCGGATTTTACAGGAAATTGAGAGCACCGACACGGCTTGTGTTGGTCCCACTCTTCGGTAAGAATATGAGGCTTTTTTTAAAGTCCTTACCAATCACAATGTACGTGTGTGTTGTTGCATCTTCTAGCTACGTTATCAGACCTTTTGTTCATGTGCTAGCTTAGCTTCCCTAGCTACCGGCAGGCTAACATTAGCTATTTAGCCAACAGGCTAGCTATATGGTGTTGAAATGAGGTGTGAGCCTAGCTGGCTTGTTAGCTAACAGGCCAACATCGACCACTGTTTTAGTCAGTCGAATGCAGCTACATTGAAACCGCGTTTGTGTCTGATTTTCCTGGTTCCGTGTTGATGGACGGCTGGTGACCTGTCAAAATGTAAACATCAGTTGTGGGTGTGGCTGTGGGCTCCACATCTTGTTGTCATTATGCAGCTGATGTTAGCTAACGGTGCTAACCATTTCGGCTAGTTGTTTAGCAGAAATTAGAGAATTAACGCTATTGACATTCCAATATACCATGGCTGGATGAGTCATCTTGGGAACCAGGTGTTGTGATGTGGTTGATAAAGAGCTTGGTGGCGGTGAAATAGGATGTGGGATTGCTCAAGCTAACGTTCCCTAGCACACTGCATTGGTTAACATGTTAGGTAGCTACCAAGCTAGCTTCCAAGGCCATAATGAATGACATTAGTTTGACAAGCTAACTAACAGTTCGTGTTTATTAACTGACTGCAGCCCCAGCTAAATCTCTCTCTCACTCTCACTCTCTCTCTCTCTCTCTCTCACACACACACACACACACACACACACACACACACACACACACACACACACACACACACACACACACACTTGTCCCGTATAGACATGCCTGTAGGCCATGGTTGACTTTCAGCATACCTGAGGAAACGAGTGAAAATATGCCTTAAGGTTACATTACATCAACACCTCAGCTTGTTTCAGTTATCGTGGTATGATTTTATTAACACTGTCATTCTTTTAACAGCTGACCTAGACGGTCTATATTAGTTGTTGAAAAATGACCATACCATTTGCATGGGCATGTCTTGGATTGTTCATTTAAAATTGAGTACAGAAAGACACTTTTCTTTGTTTAGTTCCTTCCAGCTTTTGTCTGTTTGTTTTAAGCCTTTTTTTCTAGTTTGAGTTTAAGCTATTTCTGCTAGGTGTTTTACCTGCCTGAAGTGAAAATTCTGGTGTTATCCGAATTCTATACACCTGTATTATTACACTATGGAATGGACTCATTGGAAATACTGGATGTTGTCTGTTGACACTAAGTTGATGTTCTAAAATCATTCCGCTTTAATGATTGATGAGTTTCTCTCTCACCCTATCCGTGAATAGATTATGTCTGCTTAGTTTATTTGAACAGGTTGAGGGAAATGGAACTTTATACCTCTACAGTCAGGAATGGAGCCATTATGTGTACTTGTATTTATTTGTATGCAACATTATTATTTGAGTGGACTTCTTGGCAGGGATCAAACTTGGGCAAAACAGGATATCTCTTTGAACTAGAGGATGGATACCTGACCCAAGCCTGATGGGACCCGACGGTACCCGACGGTACCCGACGGGCCGGGGCGGGCTGGGCCGGGCCGGGTTCGGACAGATATTTAGAAATGATGTTCGGGTTATTTTTACTTTGCTGGGGACACTCATGTTGATTTGAATTTCATTAAGGCAAGGCAATTTTATTTATATAAAAAGTGCTTTACATAAAACCTCAAACATTAAAAAGCAAAAAGCTAAAAATACAATTTAAAAAAAAGAATAAATATTTTTAATATTTTTCATAATGTTTCCGAAATACGAGAATTAAATTCACAGTGCAATATAAGTAATTAAAGAAAGGTCTTCAGTCTTGATTTAAACGAACTGAGAGTTGCGGCAGACCTGCCGTTTTTCCTGTCACGATAACACATTTTGCAGGACGATAAATTGTCCCAGAAATTATTGCGATAAACAATAATATTGTCTTTCCGAGACCATTTTCATCTAATTTAATGATAATGGCATAATAATGCAGGTACACCTTTTCAAAGATCAATACGCTTTTATTTCTAAGGAATATTTAACACTGGAACTGGAAGACATTTTAAATATCCACAATATGTCTTTGACCTCCTTTAGTACGTCGTCTTTCACGCTGTTGGACAGTTGTGGAATTGCCGTTTGTGACCCGTATGTTCTCCCAGGCAATTCCTCGAGTGTTTGTGCGATAGACTACAGACTCTGTACTACATTTAACAATTATTTGTTAACCACTAAATATTAAATTTAAATAATATATACCTTATAAATTATATCTATCTATATCTATGTGGCTATCTGCCACATGGTGAGTAAATGTTTGTACCAAAATAGTTCTGTTTTTCAGTCTTCATTTTTGCGAAGGTGCAGCTACTTTCTTCTGCTGTCTGCAGGTCGGAGCTTCGCGGGGGCAGGCCAACACACACACACACACTCACACAGACACACACACACACACACACACACACACACACACACACACACACACACACACACACACACACACAAACACAAACACTGGTGCAACTCTGACACACTTTCCGCACTCTATGTCTGCAGACAGCTGTAGGCTTGTACCGTTAATGTTCTGTGCATTGTCAGACACATGCAGCCACTTTCCTGAAACCACTTGCGAGACTGACAAGTCCACAGCGGTGTGTATGTCCGAGCCTGTCTCCACCTGCAGGTTGTCAACTGTGTGCTTTGCAATGAAAGGGAGAAAACAGGACGCCGAGTAATACGGCGGTTGTCGATCATATACTTTTATTTATTTTTTTTTTGACGGCGCCTTAACTGCAAAGTGCTGCGGGAAACCCTGTTCCAACTCTCAACTAGCGTTTCTCTGTCTCTCTCTCTCTCTCTCTCTCTCTCTCTCTCCGCCAGGAGTCCCGCCTCCCAACACAAAGACCATGCGACTGACAAGAGGGTTCACTCCTCGTTACGCTAAGGAACCGAGAGTGGTCCTCCGGTCTCTTTGGTAGAGAGAGAGAGACAAGGAAAACAAACAAGCATGCAGATGGAAATTATCGCGGCCGGAAAAATTATTGAGCTCATTTTTTTTTTATCGTGTGATTAATTGATTTATTGACTATCGCAACAGGCCTAGGTCCTATTTCCTAATGGTGTATGATTTCTGCTTGAGTGTCAATTTCTATTCTTTCCTCAGTGCAGGTGACTGTTTGCTTGTACCAGCTATAGTAGAGGGTGTTTTAATGAGGGTGGCACGTAGTTCCGTATACTGCAGCTACCCCATTCTGAGTGTGTGGACTAATCCAGGGCTGGATGGTATGACTGAGTGACTTTTCTTTACATGATTATTAGGGGTGGGGGAAAAAATCGATACAGCATAGTATCGCGATATTTCCCGTGGCAATACTGTATCGATACACGGACGCCAAGTATCAATCTTTTATTATTTAAATTGCACATGAGAATTTAACTTTTTGGTAGTATAATAATAAAATAAATTGCTTATTCAGTCCACCCAGTGGTGCTGTTTGTTTTCTAGTGAGGTCAGCGGGGTGACGGTCAGCGTGCAGGAGGATGCAGATAAAATAAACATGGCACCATCAGAGAAAGAAATCAGAAATGCACTGTTTGCGTTTAAATCAAATGTTTGGACTTTTTTCGGATTTTTTAACAAGGAGGGGACAACTGAGATGGATATGTGTGGCTAAATTATGTCGGATTTGCCATGTTTGTATTTCTTTAAACCAATCACAACCGTCCTGGTCGGCGCTAAACCTGGATTGCAGAGATAGCAAGAGGGGAAGGACGGATGTCAGGCTTTTTTTTTTTTAGATAATTTTTTTGGGGCTTTTTTTCCATAGACAGGAAAGGTGGAAGAGCGATGGGGGATGACATGCAGCAAAGAGACACAGGTCGGATTCTAACCCGGGCCGGTGCAAAGGCCTCAACCTACATGGGGCGCGCGCTCTTACTGGGTGAGCTAGAGGTCGCCCCAGATGTCAGGCTTTTTCCCAGCAATGTACGTCCATCTGTTGAGCCAGACCCCAATAACTGATGAGGATTGGATCAGCAGTTGACTGCGGGCAGAGCGGTTGAAGATGTTGCAATTGTTTTTTACACCTTTATTTTTACAGGGAAGTCATTAAGAACAGGTTTTTTATTTACAATGGCGCCTGACAATTGACAAAGCCATTTAGGGGAAGGCAAGGAGGGCTAGGAAATAAAATACATTAGACATACAGTTTAAATGCAAATTTCAAATGCAAATTTATGCATTTGCTTGTTGAGGCTATATTAATTGTATTTATATACTGTATACTGTATATATTATTTTTTGTAGCAAAACAGACAAAAATATACTTGGATTTATTTAGGGCCTTCTGGCACATACATAGCCTTTCTATAAAATGAGTAATCATTTTTTCAGTAAAGTTGAAGAGCTTAAAAGATGTCATGATCATGTCTTTTTGCTCCTGATTGTCTGATAATTATTTGTGTCTGCCAATATTGAGACTTAACAAATTTATTTTTTTATTTTTCTTCCTTTACTTTTCTAATATATATACAACTACACAGACTACAGTATGTTTCAATTAGCAGAGCAGTTTACAAATCAGAATAGCTTTGCTTTAAAAAACAAAACCTGTTTTCTTATAATATTTTCTCATTTTGTATGATATTTCTGTATGAATGTCAGTTAGGGCAGGACAATATATCGATATTATATTGACATCGATATATGAGGCTAGATATCGTCTTACATTTTGGATATCGTAATATCCTGATATGACACACACGTATTGTCTTTTCCTGGTTTTAAAGGCATACATGCCCTTAAAGCCAATTTTCTTTTTGGACATATAAGATTAAGGTCTGAACTTACTATAACCATTATTTTCAGAAGATTTAAAGAAATATTTCCTATATAACTATTTACATTTTTAGTTTAAGTCCATCAAAAATTATCATTACCGCAACATGACATTACATTAAATATATGGTTAGAATGTGTATGTTTGGCTAATGTTAAAGTAGACTCTTATTACTCATGCTCAAAGCTATGTAAAACTCTGGAGAGATTACTTTTTCATATTTATTATTTTTTGTAATTTCCTCATTTTCTTTCATTACCGAAACATACGTGATGATTTACAATTTCTTTTATTTAATTGTTTTACTAAAAGACAACATACACATTTGTTATGTAGCAAACCTTAAATAAGTAGTGTTGTATAATATGTATATACATTTTAAAACAAAATATGATTATCTAATTATTACTTAATTTGTAAAAAAGATACATGTTGCGGTAATGAAAATGTCATTTTGGTAATGAGGATCAATGTTTCGGAAATGAGATTTAGCTGGTTAGGCATCAAACACCTTTGTCAACCCTATTTTACATATTTAAAACACATACAATTTGTAAAAGAACATTTATTTCATAAACAGTGTTTCATTTTCTCATTTATCGTAATCATCACAGTACCATGCCTTGTGTTAGCAAGTGTTGAGTTTACCAGTTACAATCTTATGCTCATAAAGAATCATGTCATGTAGCCTACACTGTAGCACTAACAAATATACAACCATTAGTATAAATCTTATCATTCTAGTATAACATACCATCATGTGGTCCTGAGAAACATTTAAATGTAACAGCATCATGTGCACTTGTAAAATGATTTTAGTTACTTAACTTTGGTCCTGACATTCAACCACACAACCTTTTTCTGAGAATAATTTCATGTGAAGAACTTGAATAGCAGCAACTCAATTTATGAGTTGGTCAAACAACTAAAACAAACAACTTGAATGACTGCCTTGTACCAATCACGTTTTCCCCCAACTGTAACTCATTCATGAGCGTTTCTTGTGTTTTGCCCATATGTCAGGTAAAATGCAGAAATGTCTAGCAGAGGAGGTGACAGGAAGTGGTTCTGGGATTATGTCCCGTATGTCCTGACGATAGTACCAGACCCTTTCTCCTGGAAATCTGATGCTCGGCACATAGAAGCGGTTCTCCCCTGCACAAGTCATGGTGTCGACTTCATACTGCCCTTCAGCAATCTGTTTTAAGAAACATTTTTATAGTCTCTACACATTTTGGCTCGACAGCTTGTACTATAATGTAACTGGAGAAATATTCACATATTAACATAAATTCACCTGTGTGACTGTACCAGGGAACAAGTCACCATCGTATTCAACCAGGACCCACTGTCCAACCTCTATGGTGGCTTCGGTTCTGTCAGGGTCCTCATCTCTTCCCTCAGAGAACACGTGGCAATTTGCAGAAAAGCACTGGCAATTTTTTCCACAAAAGCATGACACCTCCCATGTGTTTATGACTCCCGGTTTTGTTGATGTCAGCTGTTAGGGTGGAATTCAAAAAGACAAAGATGAATTGGAGTATCACACATTGACTAAGTTACAGACATTCTTTTTTGAGATTATTTCAGATACTGGTGTGGTCTGCTTTCCATGTTAATTACATGGGGAATTTAAGTTATTTATTTAACTTCTGCAACTACATTTACTTATTTAATTACATTTCTTCATATTTACTCATATAATTAATATAAATGTTGACTCACTTGGTGTATTTTCAGTGTCCCAGGAACAGTTTTTAGGTTGGTGGGAACCAATTCACAGCTGGCTTTTCTTTTCTCCTCTGATACTTTGTACAGAGTCACTGATGAATTGTCCTTCAGCTGCTCATAAAGAGACTCTGCATCAGGAATTTCTCCTCAGCATACCTTAGCTTTGCTCTTAATTTGGCCACAGTCTTTGATGCCCGCTCTCTTTATTTAATGACTGGCCGTGTTCTCTGGGGGGTGGATGCCTCCATTCGCCCTGTCAGGTCTAAACTTTCTTCTGCTGGTCTTCTGTTCAGATTTTCATTATTTGTGTCCAGTTCCTGTCTGTTATTTTCTTCATTTGCAAAGGAATTTTCTGCCTCACTTAATGAAGATGCTGGGGTTAAATCTAGAAGTGCTTGCTCCTGCTTTTTTTTTTCTGTAATATTTTGCTGAATTTTTCCTCCATTTTATTTTTTTTCTCTCATGCTGTCTACTTGTGAGGTCCTGAGTAGTCTTAATTTTACCATTTTCCTTACGTTTCCGATACCTGGAAAAGGAAAAATGAATGAAAGGTGAAATGCAGTAAGCACTGACATAAATACAAACTTTAGACTATGATCAAAATTGCACACAATTGTTCATTTAGGAATGGTAGGTGTGTGTGTGTGTGTGTGCGCGCATGCGTGTAGCACGCGCACACACATAGGCATGCATGTCTGTGTGTGAAAGAGAGTGTGTGTGTGTGTATATACAATGTATACTGTACAATTATGTCAGCCTTCACGTTTGTGCGTGCGTGTGTGTGTGCATGTACGCACAAGCATGCATGTCTGTGTGTGTACTTGTGTTTCTGTGTGGGTGTGCAAGTGTTGGTCAAAACAATGAATCCAAGTTATATTTTTTCCCTATTATCACCCTGTCCCCAGACCTCTCTCTGTCCTTTCTTCTGTACTCCTCAAGTAACACTTCAAGTAACACTGGATTGCTGTAAATTTTTTCTCTATGCTTTGCCAGCCTGTCTTTCGCTGATACCCTTTTCTTTTCAACTGATGTTTGCCTGTAACAAAATACACAATAGCCATCTTGAATGCAACATTTTGTAAAAAGACATAGAAATACATTGTTTCACAGTGAAACTATTTAATATCAAATAATGGTAATAATTGTGGAAGCACTACATAAAAATGAAAAATGAGTGTCCCCTGCTGGGGGCTTGTAATAGCTATTTTGTTTACGCAATCTGTTCAAGAAGTGTTTGAGGCAAATGTCAAGTTATATTGAAATGAGCAAGAGTTATAGTGCATGTCCCTCCTTCATAAGTGCAGAATGCAGGCAGGCTGCCGGCATGGAGAAAGACAGCAGCAACACACTTCTGATGGTGCTTTTCTTTAAAAAAAACTCCCGGATGGCTCAGTAGACAAGTCAAAAGCCATATGCACGTTGTGTAAAGCTGAATTAAAATATCACCGAAGCACGTCAAGCTTGAGCTACCAGCTACGAGCTAAGCATATTAACGTGACGCAGTTTGATGCTAGCGGGCTCAGGCAAAGCTCTATTTTGGAGAGTGCTACTCGCCGACCTGTGGATGAAACCAAATCCAAAAACATTACTACAGCTCTTGCAAAATGGGTGGCAACTAACGGCAGACCTGTCAGCATCGTAGAGGACTCAGGGTCTTAAAGTGGTACGGTTGGCATGTTCTGACCCGTCTTATACACTGCCATCGAGGGGGACAGTAGTTTCACCACACACAGCCTGTATGACACGGAGAAAGCAGCCACACTGGAACTGCTGCCAAGTGCAAACTCTGTCTCATTAACCGGTGATCACTGGACGTCAGTGAGTAATCAACATTATTTAGGAGTTACTAAACACTATATTGACTCTGGCTGGACTTTGCTCTCGTTTGCCTTAACGGTGGTTGTTAGTGTTACATCTCAGTCAATTGTTCTCAATCCTTGTTAAAAATGTAAAGGTTAAATGTCCTGCTGTGGCATCTGGTTTTTGGACCATTTTGTTTGTACTGTATAAGCAACGTGTTAGTGTTACATCTCAGTTAGGTTAGGTACTTGTAGGAATTGTGCAATAATGACAGATTCACACATTTGTTTACAGTAAATAAATAATAGTCATGTTCATAAAGTCACTTTCTTTGCATTCGTTTGATTCCAAATCAATATACACTGGTAAGAATTGCTTTCCATTGTTATTATGTACTTAAAAACAATTCTGAAATGCAAAATAATAGAATTTTAATTGTGATAAAACATGCGATTAATCGCGATTAACTATAGAACTTCAGCGATTAAAAAATGTAAATCGTTTGACAGCCCTAATCAAAATGCTTCATGACACCTCGTAAGTCTAATTTCGTGAGAATCACCCATCTGTGTGGGTGGTTGTAGGGCTGGGTACCTAATTCTATACTTTTTAAGCGCTGACCGAATTTCCTCTTAAGTATCAAGTACCGTTGTTGTATTAAGCTTATGTAAATAAGCAGCCCAGGTGCTACATGCACCTGGGTTTTACTGTAGTAGATTTCCATAAACGTTTATCAGCATTGACCTAGAGTTTCAGATAAAATATCTTTCGACAAATGTTTCTCTTGAATGGATCAACTGCCCAAATCTGCACAGCTAAAGCCTGCACAAGACACCCACCTACGCATAGATTGTTGGCAGACAGAAAGAGATCAATGTAGACTGACAGAAATCTATGGATGTGGATCAAGCTTCATTTATTTGTTACCTTGCCATCTTGTTCCAGCCTGTCTGTTTTTATTAGGTGGTTTATTACTTGACATGACGGCATGGGAAGAAATGTTTGTCTTGATTGACACAAGTTGAATTAAAACGGTCATTGGGAAAAATGTTTTGTGATAACAGCTGGAATTGAATGAAAATTACCTGTAATAAACTATGAAAATTAGTTTCTTACAACCTTGCACTTTTTGGTATAAAATGCAGCTTTGCAACAGTGATGATTTGAACTTCAGTCACTTTAGTGACTTGGATGTTTGAGGCTCATTGTGCAGAATGATGTACGATGTGTTGTGTTTGTTTTCACATTTATCTGCTGAAATCTCAGTTTAACACTACGAGCAGGGCTGCAACTAACAATTGTTTTCATTATCAATTTATGTACAGATTATTCTGTCCATTAGTCGATTAATCAATTTAGTCTACAAAATGTCTAAAAGTAGTTAAAAATGCCCCTCACAAATAGCAAAACCCCAATGTGAGAATTTAAATGGACTGAACAGCCACAATGGGTAAATGCAAGTTTTTGCGAGGGCTGGATATTTGAACTCAGATGTCAAATATGGTCTGAAAAAATCTATAGAGAATTCTGGAAATTTAAGCCTGGAAAGTATGGAATTTTAAAATGTTTAATGTGCAGGAACCCTGCATTGAGAATGGACTTTGAATTCAATTTTATTTATAATATCAAATCATAACGAGTTATCTCAAGACACTTTACAGATAGACTAGTTCTAGACCACACTCAAGGAATCACGGAATACACATGAAAACAGAACTCTCTTATACACGCGGAATCGCACAGAATTTGCATATTTTTTGTTGACATATTAAATAAACAATTTTTCTTCTCATTTTCAGTTTAAAATAACAAGCGTAGAAAGGTCTCTACCTAAACCGTGGGAAAATGGCATTGTTAAACATGTTGTCTAGTAACCACACGTCCTCACGTTCACGTTGAGTTTGTTGCGTGGAGAAAAGAATGTCGAAGCGAGTGGCTCCTGATAAGCCAACGGTGGCGAAAAAATTAAGAAACTGAACAATACCCCAACGACTACTATGAGTCTGGACTACAACTGTTTTGTCAGTTTTGTCAACATACTGTTGACTGGACCCGCAAAGACACGTGGAACGACCATTTGAAATCAAAAGTTCATCTCAAGAACAAAGCTAAATCCACAGCGGGCAAATCCCTCCAGGCTACCACGGAGGCAACGACAAAGTCAATAGAGGCAAGGCGCGAGTTTGTGGAAGATTTTGTTGCCATGTGTGCTGAAGCTGACATACCGCTAGAGAAAAGGAGGAGGATACGTCCGTTTCTTGTTAAACATTGGAAGCAGGGAGGCGCACTCCCAGAAAACGCCAGCAGCCTCAGGCAGACCCACCTGCCGCGGGTCTTTGACCAGCACATGCAGGAAGTGCTGCAAGAGATCCGTGGAAGGAAAATCTTCGTTGTTGTCGACGAAACCTCGGACAACCCAGATCGCAGTGTCCTCAACATTGTTATAGGTGAGCATCCAATTAGCTTTTATTTAGGTCATTTTGAATGTGCTTTGCTGAATATATTAACAGTTTAAATAAAAAAGCTGAATTGTGAGTTTGTGTCACTGAGTTTTTAAAGGTCAATACTGCTCAGAAGTGAAAAAAAAAGAAGCAAATCCGAAAAAATCCGAAAGGGCTAAAAAAATGAATCCGAAAAAACGGAATTTAAAAAAAAAAAAAAAATGGAATTTGAAAAAAAAAAAAAAAAAAAAAAAAGATTTCATAGGGCCCTACATTTAGTGCGACAGTGGCGAGGAAAAACTTCTTTTAGGGAGAAACCTGGGACAGACCCAGGCTCTTGGTAGGCGGTGTCTGACGGTGCCGGTTGGGGGTGTGATGAACAGTGGCAATAATAGTCACAAAGATAATAGAACTATGACTAGAAATAGTAGTTCATGGAGGAGCAGGACGTAGCAGGGCTGCTTTGAAGTAGGAGACATCTTGTGTCCAGCAGTTTATGTTATAATAGTATATTCATAGATTCTGGATTTTTGAATATGGGAAAAGGATTAGATGTAGCCTCATAAGATTTGAATTGAACTTGTTTTGTGGTCAAACCGTATTAGACACAAATTATTATTGAGACCATGTTGATATTTTTTTGCTTACTTGAAACATGTCTGGAGGGGATCTTTACATTTTGCATAAAATATAATCACTAAAAAGAAATGAACAGTGTTTCCTCTAGGATTTTTTTCAGAGGTGGGGGAAAGGGCTTTTTGTACCTGGGTAGTGCGTGCATGCCAACAGATGATGGTGGTAGGAGTGATTACACTCTTGACTACAAAATAAACTTCAGAAGCTATTTATTGACAGCTACACAATATAGCCTGCACATACTTTCATACGGGGCCCTTTATATTTACCTCAGTGGCAACGTTTACAGCCTGGCTGAGTGCACTTAGCTCTGTCATAAGGGAACTAGCTCAAAGGCGGCCCGTTGATGCTGAGTAGCATGCAGGATGCCAGATGGTCCCCCTGTAACCTGTTTCTTAGGTCTGTCTTCACTTACAAATAGAAATAATAACAGAAATGAGTGTGGTGTGGGAATTTCAGAGAAACCAAACAATCTCTGATTTCAGATATTACTTATTAAATCTGTTACCCTATTCATTGTTGAGAAGTCCCTCTCACAGATAGGCACTGTGAGGGCAATGGCCACTAGCTGGCTCAGGCAAAGGTAGAGCTGTCCCCATTCATAATACTGGGATGCCAGTTTCCCCATAATAGTAAGCTGGTCCATGTTCTGGAACACGTTAAACACAGATAGTGGGACAACATTTATCTGGGGTCCTCAATCATCTTTCCTTAGAACTCCCCTATTAATCATGACTTCCACATTTTACCTGGAATGCTCCAGTCAGCACATGCTGCTTGTAAGATTGCCATTCTTGTAGGACAATACTTTCAGGCTGTTGAAGGAAGTTTCTGGACAAGGTCTTGAGAAATCCAATGTTGTCAGCATCGTCCTGATTAGCCGCTTGGGGTCCCAGCACCTGAAAGGTTCCCACGATGTTCAGATTTTGGAACCTTCTGTCTAGGCTGTCCTGGAGGCCATCCAGATTAGGCCCCATAACCTAAGCATAGTATAAAAAAGAAAATTAGTAGTTTGATTGATTGAAACCTTTAATTTCAGAAAGACAAACTAAGACCTGGGTCTTTTTTTCTAGAAATGCCCTGTATACAAAGTAAACATGAGGGAAATAAAAAGTGAGATTAAACAGCTCTTTTATACTCCAATAATAGCAGCATTGGAAGCCCTACAGTCTCCTGAAATTAATTCCAAATCAGAGTACCCCCTATCCTCAACACTGAACTATACCCCCCTCTGTTCTAAATCTAGGAGTCTAGTAAGGGCAGTGGAAGACTGTAGGGATCTTGTAGGATTACCTACCTGTGTCCTGAACTGGGACCAAAGCCCCTCTTTGATGCTCCTCAGGCATGCCATGGTCACTGGAACCTACACACACAATAGTTAATTTTAAATTTTTATGAAATGAGTAAAGATATATAGGCTAAGGTTGGTTCTAATACTACTCTTTTTCGACACTTTTCAATGTTTTTGGCACTTTTTTTTTTTTTTTTTTTTTTTTACATTTACTGCTTCTTTTCACTACCATTTATAAACACCACTAACACCAACGCATTACTAGTTTTACACTTATTTTTAGAATTCATGGTCAATAAACCTCATTTATAGAATATTGTACCTAATTCTTGAGTTAAAAAAGCAGAAATTATGAATTATTCAGACTAATATTAAAAGGATAATCACAGAAGGGTCAACGTTCAGTCAGGATAATGTTTCAAAAAAATTTAATTGTTTCAAATGCAAACACCCAAAATTCAATGAAAGTAGAGATCTGATCTTTTGTTGTACTTGCTTACTTGTTGTATGGAATCATCTGTGTTATTTTTGGGTAATAAAAATTAGGTAGTTAAAAAGAAACTCATATTTTTGATTTAGACAATGGGTCAAATTTGACCCAAAGACAACACAAGGGTTAAAAGCTACAAGTATGTTTTTCTGTGATCTTACCATTACTTTTAGGTCCTCAAGGCCCACAGATTCTGCTACAGCTTTCAGAACAGCTGTTCTGTTGGCACTGTTCTGAAAATAGAGATGGAGCTGCTGCAAGTGATCCCTGAAGGTAGCCATATAGGAATCCTCAGATGAGGCCTCCCTCCATGCCAGGGCGAGGCGATGGGCAGCACATGCAACTGGCAGCAACCAGGGAAAGTCATCCTGCAGCTGCTTTGCTACACCATTCAACCTCCCTTAAAGTGCTCATATTATGCCTTTTCCCTTTCCTTTATTGTGGGGAAGCCCAAAGTCCACCCCAAAGGGACTTACCATCTCCAACAGAAAACACTGTTCACAAACTGCTCCAAACAGCTCTATTGTAGTCCAGCCTTTACTTCAGAGACAAACATGGTCACTTTGGAACACATGTTATAATGCTCACCTAGCTGCTAGCATGGCACGTCCTCATACTCTGCTTCTGACTGGCTAGTAGTCCTTACCTAGGTACTGTCAGGGCACGCCCTCATACTCTGCTTCTGACTGGCTAGTAGTCCTTACCTAGGTACTGTCAGGGCACGCCCTCATACTCTGCTTCTGACTGGCTAGTAGTCCTTACCTAGGTACTGTCAGGGCACGCCCTCATACTCTGCTTCTGACTGGTTAGTAGTCCTTGCCTAGGTACTGTCAGGGCACGCCCTCATACTCTGCTTCTGACTGGCTAGTAGTCCTTACCTAGGTACTGTCAGGGCACGCCCTCATACTCTGCTTCTGACTGGCTAGTAGTCCTTACCTAGGTACTGTCAGGGCACGCCCTCATACTCTGCTTCTGACTGGCTAGTAGTCCTTGCCTAGGTACTGTCAGGGCACGCCCTCATACTCTGCTTCTGACTGGCTAGTAGTCCTTACCTAGGTACTGTCAGGGCACGCCCTCATACTCTGCTTCTGACTGGCTAGTAGTCCTTACCTAGCTACTGTCAGGGCACGCCCTCATACTCTGCTTCTGACTGGCTAGTAGTCCTTGCCTAGGTACTGTCAGGGCACGCCCTCATACTCTGCTTCTGACTGGCTAGTAGTCCTTACCTAGGTACTGCGCATGTGCGACTCCCACCAAAGATGGAACAGCAGTGTGATGTCTCACTCTGTAGCTAAAACAGAGAGCTCAACACACAGGGTGAAAAGAGGAGCTGCAGCAATGTGCAGTACAACAAAAAGATGGTGTTTTTTGAAAATTAAACCATGCAAACCTATTCTGATATAACCTCTAAATACATTAACCTAAAAATAAGCATAATATGAGCACTTTAAAAGAAAAGAAATATATAAATCAAGGCATGCAGTAACCAAATTTGTACATGCAATAAAAACAAAACAAATTATTGCTTATGTTGCAAGTTAATACCAGTCATTACAGCAGCTCCATATGTTCCTAATCCATACAGCTTTTGGGTAGGAACTTTTTTCTTTAGCAGCACCTTCTTTATAGCTGCCACGGTAGTCGCTGCCTTCCCATCAGGGACACTCATCAGGTCGAGGAACTGGCTAAAGAGCTGCCCTTCATTGTCCATATATCTAAAAAACATAAAAAAAATACATCTAAACATAGACAGTATTTTATATATCATATTCAATCATAAATCCTCCTCTCACTGGAATTATACCGGACATGCAGATCCAGCTGTCTCTTCACAGACACATCCAGGGTTTCCTGCAGCACATTGCAGTTAAGGCGGGCGCCTTAACAACACGCGCCTGCCGCCTTAACTAGGTTGTCAAAAAAAAATAAAAATGTTATATATATATTAGGGCTGTCAAACGATTATTTTTTTTAATCGCTGAAGTTCTATAGTTAATCGTGATTAATAGCATATTTTATCACATGATTAAAATTCTATTATTTTGCATTTCAGAACAGTTTTTAAGTACATATTAACAATTGAAAGCAATTTTCACCAGTGTATCTTGATTGGGAATCAAATGAATGCAAAGAAAGTTACTTTATGAACTTGATTTTAAGATTTGTAATTATTTATTTACTGTAAACAAAAGAAAAATGTGTGAATCTGTCATTATTGCACAATTCCTCCAAGTACCTAACTAAAAAACTAAAAATCCCTATCCTTACTAGAGTCAATCTAGTGTTTAGTAACTCCTAAATCATTTTGATTACTCACTGACGTCCAGTGATCAGCGGTTAATGAGCAGCTCATTTCTGCAGAGTCCGTGTTAACACAGCCCATCTCCACTCTTACCCGGCGACAGAGAAACAGGCTGGATGGTCCGCTACACTGTTGTTTCCACAACAATGAAAACACAGCAGTCTCTGAACTCGCGTTGGGAGTTTCGTTGAAGTTGGATGTAGTCCAGTTTTTGTCTAATGAGCGGACACTTGCAAGCAGGATTGATGGAACAGGTGGCCGGCTAGCGTTAGCTTTCCACCTAGCTAGGTTATACTCCAGCCCCCGTTCGTGTTTCACCGCTGAGGATGTCCCCCCGTGATCGCTCGCTCCGGCCGCTGCCCGCTACGACCGCTGCTGCTGTTCGCTCCGGCCGCCGCAGCTGCTGCTGCTCGCTCCGGCCACTGCTGCTGCCCGCTGGTCAAACTAACCTGTACGGCGAGCCACAGCATCTCTCCCCCGCCCCCCGAGGGCCGGTGGTCTAGCATCACGTTAACTGTACTACTATGCTTAGCTCCGTAGGTTGTAGCTCAAGCTTGACGTGCTTCGGTGATATTTTAATTCGGCTTTACACAACATGCATATGGCTTTCGACTTGTCTACGAGCCGTCCGGGAGTTTTGGAAAATAAAAAGCTCCATTCAGAGTCATAGCTGCTGTCTTTCTCCATCATGCCTGCAGCCTGCAGCAGCAGGATGTGTTAGGAGGAAGTATGACAGCTTGATGATAAGTAACGGTGCTGCAAAGGGTCAAAATAGTAGCCTGTTAGGCACCACGCAAAGCCGAGTGAAGTGTAAAATAAATTAATAAATGCCGGCATGCAATTAAAAAAAAATTAATCGCATCGCGTCGGCCCTTAATCGCATCGCAATTAACATGTTAACGCTGACAGCCCTAATATATATAAATATATATCCGCCGTGTTACTCTGTCCTGTTTGAGTGGCTGTAATGTACAAGTCGCATCATAACAATCTGTAGGAAACAAGGTAAAGGCGAGTTAGATACCACCAATCACAACGGAAAGAGCATTTGTTGGCGTTTATTCACATTTAAAGGGATAAATCGCCATTTCACTGTCGCGTGAAATGCATGGCAAATGTGCGGCCAGCTGGGGCACGCCCGGACAGAGACGGGGTGATGGACTTACCGGAGCGTTGGCATATGGCAGGCAGGGAACATTTATATATGTATCTCTGTCCTGTTCTTCACATCAGTGAGGCTTTCTTCTCTTGTTTCAGCAAAGTGAATACATGACGAAGTGACTGGAACTATCATCACCTCTCACGTGTGGAACGTCCCGGCTGTTGCCCGGTCTTTGAGACACAGCTGTTGTCTGTTTTTCTTTGAGTGAGTGAATCTATGGGCTGAGCTCTGTTATCTCAGAGCTGTTTGTTTTGGAGAAGAGTTGTCAGGCGAAGTGGAAGAGAGCATGTCACGGAGGATAATGGGAGCCATGTGAGTAACACTCACACATGTTTTTTAAATAATAAAATAATTAATATTTAGTGTATATAGTACAGTCTGTAGTCTATCTATATAGACTACCCAAAAGTGCTGGATAGATTGTATGGTGTGCCTGCTCTCGCTTTGTCAAAAAGTACAGACATTTAAACCCCCCTATGACTGCCTCGTGCTCTAAAATAATGACCAGATTTGATGGTTATTGCAATGAAAAAGCTCTAACCGATGGTGTCCGTGCTGCAATGCAAGGCTCTGTAGCAACCTAGTTTTAACAGTCTATGGTAGCAACTCATGCGGTACTCATGCTGTTGTTTATTTGGTTGTCATGACATTACAAATGAGTGACGTTCTGTCAGTTGCTCACCCTCAAAGTGGAAAGAGGGCAGGCCAACGACTGTTCATTTGAGTTCAGCGGAGCGGACAGCTCCGTAAAAGTGTATTCATTTAATAACAATTTGAAGCAGTGGGGGGGGGATTAATCCTATAGTGGCGGGCCACTGCCGTTCATTGTATGTAGAGCTCAATGACTGCCCACTTTTTTAACGGCTCTGGTTCCAGAAGTGTTTTTCCCCGTTCAGTTGTTTCATTGACGTTTTGAAAATTGCTTATATGAAGAGTTTTAAGTCTGGAACCAAGCTAACCAGCTACGAGATGAATAGTGAGCATAAAACATGTGATTCGGTGCAAAAAAACATTTTGAAAACAGCAAAAAAGGCAAAGGTACAAGACCGTGTACAGAAACTATCATAGACTTCAATGGCAGAAGCTCGCTCCAGCCGTTCGCAGTTTTGCAGGTACAGTAAACGTTAAATGGTAACAGCGAGTTGGACCAATCAGAGATGTTGCTGTTACGCTTAGGATTGTGGGTAGTGTAGTTTTTCTCCATAAGATCGCGGATAAAACATGTTTTTCTTAAAACAAGGTTGATTTCATACAGACTTCTAACTTCTACAGGAGCAGAAACTTTCGTTTCACAACAACGTAGCTCGGGGTCAGTATACCCCGGAGGGTTTAGATTTACATTATGGCCCTCATTTATGAAACGTGCATACGACCAAAAACAGGCGCAGGACGGGCGTACGCCGATTCCTACGCAAAGCAAGGGATTTATCAATTTGAACGTGAGCGTAGGCTGCGATAAAATCTCACGTCTGGTCTGAACTCGTGTACGCAAGTTTTCGAGTCAGTGTGGACTTGCGGTGCAGCATATAAAAAGTTAACATGCTCTCCCTCACAGCTGTTGCCTGGTTCTGACTCATGAAAAAAAAAGTAAAAGTAAAATAAAAGACTAAATATAATAATTTTATAATAATAAACTCCGCTACTGTTTATTTAAATATAGGTAAACCATATAGGCCTAAGAGATTGAAATATAAGCCTGTATATTACTATTAGGACTATAGCATACATATGTCAAGGATGTACAGTGGGGCAAAAAAGTATTTAGTCAACCACCAATTGTGCAAGTTCTCCCACTTAAAAAGATGAGAGAGGCCTGTAATTTTCATCATAGGTACACTTCAACTATGAGAGACAAAATGAGAAAAAAAACATCCAGAAAATCACATTTTTAATGATAATGAATTTATTTGCAAATGATGGTGGAAAATAAGTATTTGGTCAATAACAAAAGTTCATCTCAATAATTTGTTATATACCCTTTGTTTGGCAATGACAGAGGTCAAACGTTTTCTGTAAGTCTTCACAAGGTTTTCACACACTGTTGCTGGTATTTTGGCCCATTCCTCCATGCAGATCTCCTCTAGAGCAGTGATGTTTTGGGGCTGTCGCTGGGCAACACGGACTTTCAACTCCCTCCAAAGATTTTCTATGGGGTTGAGATCTGGAGACTTGCTAGGCCGCACCAGGACCTTGAAATGCTTCTTACGAAGCCCCTCCTTCGTTGCCCGGGCGGTGTGTTTGGGATCATTGTCATGCTGAAAGACCCAGCCACGTTTCATCTTCAATGCCCTTGCTGATGGAAGGAGGTTTTCACTCAAAATCTCACGATACATGGCCCCATTCATTCTTTCCTTTACACGGATCAGTCGTCCTGGTCCCTTTGCAGAAAAAACAGCCCCAAAGCATGATGTTTCCACCCCCATGCTTCACAGTAGGTATGGCGTTCTTTGGATGCAACTCAGCATTCTTTCCCCTCCAAACACGACGAGTTGAGTTTTTACCAAAAAGTTCTATTTTGGTTTCATCTGACCATATGACATTCTCCCAATCCTCTTCTGGATCATCCAAATGCTCTCTAGCAAACTCCAGACGGGCCTGGACATGTACTGGATTAAGCAGGGGGGACACGTCTGGCACTGCAAGATTTGAGTCCCTGGCGGCGTAGTGTGTTACTGATGGTAGCCTTTGTTACTTTGGTCCCAGCTCTCTGCAGGTCATTCACTAGGTCCCCCCCGTGTGGTTCTGGGATTTTTGCTCACCGTTCTTGTGATCATTTTGACCCCACGGGTGAGATCTTGCGTGGAGCCGCGGATCGAGGGAGATTATTAGTGGTCTTGTATGTCTTCCATTTTCTTATAATTTCTCCCACAGTTGATTTCTTCACACCAAGCTGCTTACCTATTGCAGATTCAGTCTTCCCAGCCTGGTGCAGGTCTACAATTTTGTTTCTGGTGTCCTTTGACAGCTCTTTGGTCTTGGCCATAGTGGAGTTTGGAGTGTGACTGTTTGAGGTTGTGGACAGGTGTCTTTTATACTGATAACAAGTTCAAACAGGTGCCATTAATAGAGGTAACGAGTGGAGGACAGAGGAGCCTCTTAAAGAAGAAGTTACAGGTCTGTGAGAGCCAGAAATCTTGCTTGTTTGTAGGTGACCAAATACTTATTTTCCAGAGGAATTTGCAAATAAATTCATTAAAAATCCTACAATGTGATTTTCTGGATTTATTTTTCTCATTCTGTCTCTCATAGTTGAAGTGTACCTATGATGAAAATTACAGGCCTCTCTCATCTTTTTAAGTGGGAGAACTTGCACAATTGGTGGTTGACTAAATACTTTTTTGCCCCACTGTATAAATTAAATAAACTTCAGCTGGAGTCCGATTTACTACGGCAACACTGTTCACTGCATCAGTGATCTCTTTCCATTCCACATTCTTTCTACAGCCTTTAATACCAGTTTTCAGGCGGCCAAATCTACACACGTTAGTGCAAGTGAACCTGAGATATCAGGGTTTCAATCTCCACCTCTGAAAAGTGCCGCTTCTGGCCGGATTACATCTCGCCATGTCGTAAATTGTAGGGGCGAGGCCTCAAAACCCAGAATATATTGGGGCGTGATATTTAAATTCGGCTACACACGTTCTGACTGGAACAAAGAAGTTTCAACATATTACACCTGTCCTTAGACTTTTACACTGGCTCCCAGTCAAGGCTAGAATTGATTTTAAGATTCTGCTCCTAGTATATAAAGCTCTCAATGGCCTTGCACCTCAGTATGTTAGAGACATGCTCATTATATATGAACCAGCAAGAACCCCCAGATCCACAGGCAGCGGTCTCTTAACCATCCCTCGCTGTAACTTCCACACTGAACATTTTTTAAAAATGGCTTAAAACCTTGCTTTTTACAAAAGTCTATGAATAACTGAGGTTGTTGCCGTTCAATGTTGATTTTTGGTGTGTGTGTGTGTTTTATTATAATAAAGCCATAGACTTGGGTTTACTCATATTCTACAACTATTTAGTTGTTGCAGGGTGTAATGAATAACTATGTCAAAGTGTTTGAGTGGTGTGGATAATAATAAATGGAACCAAAGTAAGGTTACCGCACACAAAGTGTGTGTGTGTGCGTGTGCGTTTTCGATGCATGTTTTGTATATATTTTACTCTGTATAATTGAACAAAGTATTTTTTAATGTCGCTTTTGTACGAAGCACATTGTGTTACGTTAACTTGTATGAAATGTGCTATAGAAATAGAGTTTGATTGATTGATTATGGCTGATAATCTAAATCCTTATGGAGAAAATCGTGACTGTTGAGGTCTATACTGGAACCCTGATTAATAGTAAACAGGGCTGATTAATATGGATGATGAGAGTGGCCATTGTTCTATCATGGTTCCATTTAAAAAGTACCGGTAAATGCTGTTGATCTTGAACAAAGTGGTCTGATGATTGACAGGTAAACTATCCTAGGAAAAGATAAGGGAAAATGAATAGGTGTTTTCAGATGTGCATGCAAACCTTAACCCCCAATCCTAATCATCATCTCCCCTTGTCAACGGGCCATGTGTGCATGCCAAGGGCTATCTGCCTCTGCTAGCTGCAGAGGTGTTTTGAATAAACGACCTTCTGCAATGTTTAGAACTTAATTATCAGTGACAGCAAACTGTCAACTACCTTTTCCATATCATAAGAACAAAACACACATAAATGTGGGGGGGTTAAATGAAAGTTCCGAGGTAGCCTCGAACCCACAGTCCATATAATGTCACAAAGTGTTATACAATAATATAAAACATTTTAAAATAATATTCATTTGTTACATGTATATATCGCTTTATCATAGACAGCGTAGAAAGCGTTTCAGGGGAGGGGGACTACTCTCTACCACCACCAGTGTGTAGCACCCACCTGGGGGATGCAGACGCTCACCACACATCAGGTCGGTAGAGAGAGAGGGGAACCGGAGAAAAACCACGCAGACACGGGGAGAATATGCAAACTCCACACAGAAAGGACCGGGACGACCAGGATTCTAACCCGGTACCTTCTTGCTGTGAGGCCACAGTGCTAACTAGGGCTGAAACGATTCCTCAAGTAACTCGAATAATTTGATTACTAAAAATCCTCGATGCAAAATGATTTGCTTCGTTTAATCAACTATACCAACGTTGTAATGTTTCCGCACGGAGGATTATTACTGTTGCACACCGGGCTGACGCTGCTGTCAACACATGCCATGAAGATGATTACAAAATGAAGAAAGAGCGTAAGGGGCTAAGAGAAGAGACTGGAGAAAACCACAGAAAGTGTCCAAAGTTTGGAACCTCTTCAAACATAATTAAAACGAAAACTCTGTACAGTGTGTCTACTGCAAAATGGAACTAGTTTATCACAATAATAGCACGACGTCAATGCTTCAGCATCTCAACAGAAAACATCCAGTCTAACTTAATCATCCATTCCACGAAGAGGACCCCACAAAAGTAAATCACAGAGTCGTATGGACGATGAAACTACACCAAACACAACAACTACCAAAATCAAAGACAAGAAAATACGTAGTGGTGACCACAATCTGATCTAAAGAGCTGGAAAAACAGCTGATTCTCTCACTCTCTCTCTTCACGGAGAAACAGCTGATCAACGATCTACTAGCAGAAGTGTAACAGAGCTGTGTAGCATTGTCATCAAATATATAACTGAAAATAGGTTGAGTATAACTAATATTTACAGATCAGTCTCAGGTTGAAACTTGTAGTTCTGAAAGTTAAGTTGCACAACTTAAGGTCATGTTTATGTATGTTTAATGTATGCCTTAGTTTGAGGTTGATGTCATTTCAGAAAATGTTTTCTTTAAAAACAATGTAATATGGCACTTCAATGCACCTAATGTGTTTAGATATTTGAGAGATGATATTGTAAGCAATGTAGGCAATACAAATGTTGCTTTTTCTGAAAATTAAACCAAACTATTGTATATTATTGCTCTTCAATAAAACAAAAGTATTTCTTATCTGATTACTCGATTAATCGATGGAATAATCGGTAGAATACTCGATTACTAAAATAATCGATAGCTGCAGCCCTAGTGCTAACCATTGGGCCACGTGCTGCTGAAATCAAGACGCGTAGGGTGTCTATAGGAAATGTGTCTACAATACGTAAATTTGATATATATATATATATATATATATATATAATATTTCTCTGTGCCACTTAATTTTTGTCAACAACATTGAAAGATGTTGGGGCACAAGTAAAAAAGCCCCGGGCCTGCTGCTGTGGTCATACTTGCTACATAGCCTACTACTGTAAATATTGTGACACTTTCTGTCATTAGTGTGGTCTGACTAACTAACGTTTACCATGTTTACCATCTTACTTTAGCATGGGAACATGCTAAACTTAGCTAATTAGCACTAAACTGAAAAAAAGTGCAGTTGAGGCTGTTGCAATGGGCATTAGTTTTGGAGATATTCGGTCATAAACCAAAGTATTGAACACATTTTGAAATTGAGACCCGATGATGGTGCTAGAAGAAAAGTCAGAGGATCACCAACATCATTATGAGTTATCCTTTGGGCACCATGGACATCTGTATCAGATGCTATGGCATCCCATCAAGTAGTTGTTGATATTTCTGTCTGCACCAAAGTGTTGGACCCACCCACAGAACATTGCCATCTCGCTAGCATGCCTAAGAGTTGGTCTATCCAACAAAATATGGACATTTCCAATGCATTTTTTTCAAATTGTTGTGGGAAGTATATTAGTAATACACAGTGATTTAATGACAGGTGTTTTGGGACAGGTGCTTTATTGCCGTTTACTCACTAGCAAACCTCCAACATTTCACCAAAGTAAACACAGACTTGTAATATGTTACTGTGTCATGTGGGCCAGCATTGTGTCGTCCACACTTCCTGAGCTCTGATTCCTCACGGCATGAGTGTTCCAACTCTATGGGAAAGGTTGATATAATGAAATAAGCAGTAGCTAAACTGTTATTTAACATGGGTAGTGGAAGCACTATAGATGAGCATGGTCACTCACGTGTCCATATTGACTGTTAAGTGTGATTTATGGTTTTGTGGAGGCTCCACGCAGAGCTTTTGCTGTAGCCTACGTAAGCGGCCTGAAGTTTATACTTGTACGTTGGTGTGTGCGTCGAGCCAGCGTGTGTGTGTGTGGGGAGTGTGGTAGAGCGAGGTAGAGAGAGACAGTGATGGTGATTAGCTCCGGAGCGAGTACCGACTCTAGAGTCATAGTGAGAGAAGGGGACTCTCCCCTGTTCTTTCTGACCACGTTTGGAAATCTGGAGCAGGAGAAGTTAACCCTCTCCTTGATTTCATGTTGTTTATGGAGAAGGAGAACCAGGAAATGCAACGCTACCAAGCCACGGCCAAGCAACATGTGTCACCGCGGCATGTAGTTACATTTTTGGAGAGGTGCACGTCAGGCTAGGGCGTAGGGTCCGGCGTAGGTCCGTATCTATATACCTATATACCTACGTATGTAGCCTTGCCTTAGATTTTACGCAGAAGCATAAATCACGCTTAAGTCATGTGTCTAATGTCATGTTGCTATCTGTCTATGTTTGATGGTACTGACTAGGGCTGCACAAAGCAGGAACTATTATGGCTATTTATTGAAAATGTATAAAATTGAAATGAAACTAATTGCTTGAAATGAAAATTCACCAGCAAAAACAAAGTCACATTTTAGTGACTTTTGGTCCTTGGCTTTAGGTGTAGCCATGTCTGTCTGTCAGTTCAACACAAAGGTTTACACTTAGATTTCTCTGAAAACTGCCTGTTACAGGCTCTGTCATTCAGATGCAAATACAGAATGATGTATTTCTTGTTGCGACTGGAGTCAGCAGACTGGAGAAAATGAATAGGTGTTTTCAGATGTGCATGCAAACCTTAACCCCCAATCCTAATCATCATCTCCCCTTGTCAACGGGCCATGTGTGCATGCCATGGGCTATCTGCCTCTGCTAGCTGCAGAGGTGTTTTGAATAAACTACCTTCAGCATTTCTTTTAACTTTATTATCAGTGGCAGCAAACTGTCAACTACCTTTTCAGTATCGTAAGAACAAAACACACATAAATTGGGGGGGGGGGGGGGTTAAATGAAAGTTCCGAGGTAACCTCGAACCCACAGTCCATATAATGCCACAAAGTGTTATAGAATGATATAAAACATATAATACAAATAATATTAATTAAATCATCAGCTTGGTTCTAACCCGGTACCTTCTTGCTGTGAGGCCACAGTGCTAACCATTGGGCCACCGTGCTGCTAAAATCAAGATACGTAGGGTGTATATAGGAAATGTGTCTACAATATGTAAATTTGATATTGGATTCATATTTTGATAAAACATTTATCTGTGCCACTTAATTTTTGCTCCTGTGGTCATACTTGCTACACAGCTTACTACTGTAAATATTGTGACACTTTCTGTCATTAGTGTGGTCTGACTAACTAACGTTTCCAATTTTTACCATCTTATGTCAGATTTCTTGCCTGATGTCTAATGTGTTGACATAGTATAATGAAGGCACAGTCTCTCTCTCTTAATATTTTGGATCAATAACTAGGACATCTGTTTTGTCCTGGTTTAGTTTAAGGAAATGTTAGGTCATCCATAGATTAATGTCAGAGATGTTGACAATCATTTCAATAAAATGTGATATTGTTTATCATCAATTTATGAAAATAGCATTTTTACGACTACGCCACTAGATGGTGCTGTTACTCCAGCTGAAATAAATGGTGATTGTTGGTAGTGTTGGGCTCATAGATGTTTGGGATCCTTATTCATCATTTCCTAGCCATTCCTATATCACAAGCATTTTTAACTTAAAGGCCAACCTATGCCATGTTTTTATTTTACAAGTAGTAGGATTTTGAAATAGTTCAGGTCATTGCTTTTTTATTTTGCACGCACGCACGCCAATTCAATTCAATTTTATTTATAGTATCAAATCATAACGAGTTATCTCAAGACACTTTACAGATAGAGTAGGTCTAGACCACACTATAATTTACAAGGCTCTTGGTAGGCAGTGTCTGATGGTGCCGGTTGGGGGTACACACACACACACACACACACACACACACACACACCTTCCTCCCTTCCTTCCTTTGGCGGTCACTCGAAACGAGTATGACTGTCCTCTCTGTCGGATCGTCTTATTTGTGGATCCTCAGGTGGCTGTAAAGGCCGATCCGTGATCCACAGATTCTACTGTAATGTGGGCATTGGAAGGTTGAGGTGGTGTGTGGTGGTGGAGCCTTTCTCTGTTTGTCCTTGCGGTGTTGCCGCTTTGCCTCTGCAGCACGGCGGAGTTCTGTTTCGTGGTGTGCTGCACCTTCCTGCACAGCTTTTCTCCAGTAGTCTCTGTTCAACGCTAGATTCTCCCAGTCACCGGACATGATGTTAAACTTTTTCAGGCTGGTCTTAATATTGTCCTTAAAGCGTTTTTTTTTGGCCCACCAGGGACTCACTGTCCTTTTAGCTTGGAGTAGAGGATCTGCTTTGGGAGACTGTTGTTGGGCATGCGGATGACATGTCCTGTCCATCGGAGTTGGTAGTGCATTATGATGGTAGTGATGCTGGGCATATTCCTTTCCTCCAGAATGCTGGAGTTTGTACGTCTGTCTTCCCAGTTGATCCTCCGTATTTTTCTTAAGGCTCTTTGATGGAATAGTTCCAGGGCTCTTAGGCGTCTGCTGTAGGTGGTCCAGGATTCCGCTCCATACAGCAGGGTTGGGAGAATCACAGCTCTGTAAACCAGGAGCTTGGTTTGAGCCCTCAAGTCTCGGTCATCAAAGACTCTTGTCCTGAGTTTGGCATAGGCTCTGCTGGCACAGTGTGTGTGTGTGTGCGTGTGCGTGTGCGTGTGTGTGTGTGTGCGTGATGTGATGTGTGTGTGTGTGTGATGTGTGTGTGTGATGTATGTGTGTGCGTGTGAGCGTGATGTGATGTGTGTGTGTGTGTGTATGTGTGTGGTTGTTGGATGACCAGTAGTGATTCACAGCAGGGTTCTTTACAATTATGTGCTAAACAACTGGCCACCTAAGCCTCCCCACTAGCACAGAAATGTTGGTTCTCAGTATTTTTGTAGTGCTGCAGTTCACACAGATTTGAGGCATTGTGAATTTCAGTGCGACAGGTCGCACACAGTCCCCTGACGCACCAGATGATTTGTTAACACAGAACCATCTGAGATCATCATCGGAAACTGTTTTGGAATAAGGCAAGCACTTTCAAAAAATACTTGGCAG
Source organism: Sander vitreus (assembly GCF_031162955.1). Classification (NCBI taxonomy): domain Eukaryota; kingdom Metazoa; phylum Chordata; class Actinopteri; order Perciformes; family Percidae; genus Sander; species Sander vitreus. Next base: position 27,116,633 of record NC_135875.1, on the reverse strand, counting down.
GTGATTGGATGAACCATCTGTCAATCACATCCACCATCGTTGTTTTGAACAACAATTGTGACAGCCGTCTCACACACACACACACACACACACACACACACACACACACACACACACGCACACACACACACACACACACCCCTACACACCTAAAAATTGGATTTGAATTATTGTACCCTTGTAAAGGTCTTCATCATGTGTCTCACTCACATCACTATGTTCCTATGTTTTGTGTCTAAGTGACTGATGGGAACAACAATCTTTGACATTGGTCCATTGGTGGGTTTAGCGCTAGCGACCTCAGAGCTGTTTCTGGTTAAACAGAAAGGTTTTAAAAAGGTCTATCTCTGTAGGGATCCTTTTCATAATGTTGTCAGACACTTAGAATAACATTCTGACCCTGTCAGTAGCAAAAAAAAGGACTGTTAGTAGACCAAGCTGACGATGCTCATTTGCCCCGTAGGGTTACATTGCAGCCCTGTCTGCGGCTGCCGGTTACAGCGTTCACGCTTAATACTGGACCATTTTCAAAGATTGTTGTTCCCATCAGTCACTTACACACAAAACATAGGAAAATAGGTCCAGGTTTTAAAAAAAAAGGTAGTAACATCAACCATTATAGATAATGAAGTCAGAACAAAAGGCTCCTTCTCTCTGTGGTGACCTATACTATTTTTTACAAAAGTCTATGATTAACTGAGGTTGTTGCCGTTCAATGTTGATTTTTGGTGTGTGTGTGTGTTTTATTATAATAAAGCCATAGACTTGGGTTTACTCATATTCTACAACTATTTAGTTGTTGCAGGGTGTAATGAATAACTATGTCAAAGTGTTTGAGGGGTGTGGATAATAATAAATGGAACCAAAGAAAGGTTACCGCACACAAAGTGTGTGTGTGTGCGTGTGCATTTTCGATGCATGTTTTGTATATATTTTACTCTGTATAATTGAACAAAGTATTTTTTAATGTCGCTTTTGTACGAAGCACATTGTGTTACGTTAACTTGTATGAAATGTGATATAGAAATAGAGTTTGATTGATTGATTATGGCTGATAATCTAAATCCTTATGGAGAAAATCGTGACTGTTGAGGTCTATACCGGAACCCTGATTAATAGTAAACAGGGCTGATTAATATGGATGATGAGAGTGGCCATTGTTCTATCATGGTTCCATTTAAAAAGTACCGGTAAATGCTGTTGATCTTGAACAAAGTGGTCTGATGATTGACAGGTAAACTATCCTAGGAAAAGATAAGGGAAAATGAATAGGTGTTTTCAGATGTGCATGCAAACCTTAACCCCCAATCCTAATCATCATCTCCCCTTGTCAACGGGCCATGTGTGCATGCCAAGGGCTAAACAAGCTGCAGAGGTGTTTTGAATAAACGACCTTCTGCAATGTTTAGAATTTAATTATCAGTGACAGCAAACTGTCAACTACCTTTTCCATATCATAAGAACAAAACACACATAAATGTGGGGGGGTTAAATGAAAGTTCCGAGGTAGCCTCGAACCCACAGTCCATATAATGCCACAAAGTGTTATAGAATGATATAAAACATATAATACAAATAATATTAATTAAATCATCAGCTTGGTTCTAACCCGGTACCTTCTTGCTGTGAGGCCACAGTGCTAACCATTGGGCCACCGTGCTGCTAAAATCAAGATACGTAGGGTGTATATAGGAAATGTGTCTACAATATGTAAATTTGATATTGGATTCATATTTTGATAAAACATTTATCTGTGCCACTTAATTTTTGCTCCTGTGGTCATACTTGCTACACAGCTTACTACTGTAAATATTGTGACACTTTCTGTCATTAGTGTGGTCTGACTAACTAACGTTTCCAATTTTTACCATCTTATGTCAGATTTCTTGCCTGATGTCTAATGTGTTGACATAGTATAATGAAGGCACAGTCTCTCTCTCTCTTAATATTTTGGATCAATAACTAGGACATCTGTTTTGTCCTGGTTTAGTTTAAGGAAATGTTAGGTCATCCATAGATTCATGTCAGAGATGTTGACAATCATTTCAATAAAATGTGATATTGTTTATCATCAATTTATGAAAATAGCATTTTTACGACTACGCCACTAGATGGTGCTGTTACTCCAGCTGAAATAAATGGTGATTGTTGGTAGTGTTGGGCTCATAGATGTTTGGGATCCTTATTCATCATTTCCTAGCCATTCCTATATCACAAGCATTTTTAACTTAAAGGCCAACCTATGCCATGTTTTTATTTTACAAGTAGTAGGATTTTTGAAATAGTTCAGGTCATTGCTTTTTTTATTTTACACGCACGCACGCCAATTCGATTCAATTTTATTTATAGTATCAAATCATAACGAGTTATCTCAAGACACTTTACAGATAGAGTAGGTCTAGACCACACTATAATTTACAAGGCTCTTGGTAGGCAGTGTCTGATGGTGCCGGTTGGGGGCACACACACACACACACACACACACAGACACACACACACACACACACAGACACACACACACACCTTCCTCCCTTCCTTCCTTTGGCGGTCACTCGAAACGAGTATGACTGTCCTCTCTGTCGGATCGTCTTATTTGTGGATCCTCAGGTGGCTGTAAAGGCCGATCCGTGATCCACAGATTCTACTGTAATGTGGGCATTGGAAGGTTGAGGTGGTGTGTGGTGGTGGAGCCTTTCTCTGTTTGTCCTTGCAGTGTTGCCGCTTTGCCTCTGCAGCACGGCGGAGTTCTGTTTCGTGGTGTGCTGCACCTTCCTGCACAGCTTTTCTCCAGTAGTCTCTGTTCAACGCTAGATTCTCCCAGTCACCGGACATGATGTTAAACTTTTTCAGGCTGGTCTTAATATTGTCCTTAAAGCGTTTTTTTTTGGCCCACCAGGGACTCACTGTCCTTTTAGCTTGGAGTAGAGGATCTGCTTTGGGAGACTGTTGTTGGGCATGCGGATGACATGTCCTGTCCATCGGAGTTGGTAGTGCATTATGATGGTAGTGATGCTGGGCATATTCGTTTCCTCCAGAATGCTGGAGTTTGTACGTCTGTCTTCCCAGTTGATCCTCCATATTTTTCTTAAGGCTCTTTGATGGAATAGTTCCAGGGCTCTTAGGCGTCTGCTGTAGGTGGTCCAGGATTCCGCTCCATACAGCAGGGTTGGGAGAATCACAGCTCTGTGATGCGTGATGTGATGTGTGTGTGTGTGTGTGTGTGTGTGTGTGTGTGTGTGTGTGTGTGTGTGTGTGTGTGTGTGTGTGTGTGTGTGTGTGTGTGTGTGTGGTTGTTGGATGACCAGTAGTGATTCACAGCAGGGTTCTTTACAATTATGTGCTAAACAACTGGCCACCTAAGCCTCCCCACTAGCACAGAAATGTTGGTTCTCAGTATTTTTGTAGTGCTGCAGTTCACACAGATTTGAGGCATTGTGAATTTCAGTGCGACAGGTCGCACACAGTCCCCTGACGCACCAGATGATTTGTTAACACAGAACCATCTGAGATCATCATCGGAAACTGTTTTGGAATAAGGCAAGCACTTTCAAAAAATACTTGGCAGGTGATTGGATGAACCATCTGTCAATCACATCCACCATCGTTGTTTTGAACAACAATTGTGACAGCCGTCTCTCACACACACACACACACACACACACACACACACACACACACACACACACACACACACACCTACACACCTAAAAATTGGATTTGAATAATTGTACCCTTGTAAAGGTCTTCATCATGTGTCTCACTCACATCACTATGTTCCTATGTTTTGTGTCTAAGTGACTGATGGGAACAACAATCTTTGACATTGGTCCATTGGTGGGTTTAGCACTAGCGACCTCAGAGCTGTTTCTGGTTAAACAGAAAGGTTTTAAAAAGGTCTATCTCTGTAGGGATCCTTTTCATAATGTTGTCAGACACTTAGAATAACATTCTGACCCTGTCAGTAGCAAAAAAAAGGACTGTTAGTAGACCAAGCTGACGATGCTCATTTGCCCCGTAGGGTTACATTGCAGCCCTGTCTGCGGCTGCCGGTTACAGCGTTCACGCTTAATACTGGACCATTTTCAAAGATTGTTGTTCCCATCAGTCACTTACACACAAAACATAGGAAAATAGGTCCAGGTTTTAAAAAAAAAGTTAGTAACATCAACCATTATAGATAATGAAGTCAGAACAAAAGGCTCCTGCTCTCTGTGGTGACCTATACTATTTTTTAATGCAGATGAATTTACGATGTAGTTGTTTTCACTTACAAATTTTACTTTTTTTTGTTTGTATGAAATAGTGATTTAATTGCGGCCTACCACGTTTACCAGCAGTCATTCTAAAGCTGCTGTTCTGTAATCAAACCAGGTTTTTAAGAAAAAAAGCCATTTAAAAAAAAAGAAGAAGCAACATTTGGGCAAAAAACAAAAATGCTGTTTTAGTCTGGACAGAGGGCTGAAACTGAGAGAAAAAAGATGCATTTACAAATGTACTGTTTAATGTGGACATACGCTGAGTTCATACTGAAGGCAAGCTAAGACCTTCTCTGTGCAGTAAGATGCAGCAATGTCCTTAAATTTGACTATAACCAATATGAATGATAGTCAGAACCAGTTGAATGTTCAGTTTTTTACGCTTCTTTTAAGATTTAAAGAGAAAATCACACTTCAATTCTTCTCATGTCTGATCTGCTCCTCTAAAACAAGTAATACTATTGTACTTGATAAGAACCATGATCTTCCTATGATTTTATATCATCATATTAGAATTGTCTATTTTCTGTCTCTATCGCTGCAGCTGGCCTGCACTGAATGCCTGAAAGACAGAAACATCCATGTAGTGCTTAGCTAAAAATACAGTACAAAGCTGAATTTGGATGCACAGAAAAATACAACCTGTACACCTATTTAGACAGATGAATCTACAGTACTGCTTGAAGCCTAACAGTGAGCAACATATAAGCACTGCCAACAACCCTAACTTATACCTATCTGGGAATCCAGAATTTAGAAAATTATTTTTTAACATTAAACATTACAACATATGCGCTATAACATCTATTGCTCTCTAGAATAAGATGTATGCTTTGTGAAAAAAAGAAATAGGCTAACACCAAAAAGAAGCTGGCTTAGAGAGGTGCTGCTGCTATAAAGTCTCTTTAGCTTGATTCTTTATACATGTTGGGTCAGTGGAGCTATTGTAGTAGCACTTGTGAAAATAGAATTTGTAGTTTTTATTAGGGGTGTGCCATATCATATCGTCAGCGTTCACAATAATACCGGTAGAATTTTCAATATCACGATATGATGAAGATATCAGATTTGAAGTTGGATAGGTGCATCCTTAACTTTTAGATTTCGGTTGTTGAATGTAAATAGAGATGGTCTTCAGGAGGTTTCAACCAGACTGTGCATTTTGGTGTCATATAGAGAATAATTATATTGATTAGTGCAGCTTTAGTATTTCGAAAGCATGAGCAACCTTCATTGGAATGAATGTGAAGAAAGTCTCAGTTTCTCGTAGGTTTGTCACATGACCACTTAGTTTTGTTTGAAACCGCTCAGTGAACTACATCTCTCGTCTTACAAAATGTATGTCACCTTGCTTGATGCTCGGCTTGCTCGCTAGGTAGCTAGCTTAGCTCTGTTCCACAACACACACTGCGTTCTCTTACCTGATGTGTTTTATCAGACATCGTAGCTTCAGCGAGATGTCTGATAAAACACATCAGGTAACTTTGAAGTGTGTAGTCTTTCTAATTACATAATTGTCTTATACTTTAACAGTTTAACAATAAACTGAGACTTTCTTGACTTGCAAAATTATCTTTTAAACTGACATATACCGTATGTGTAATTCATGGCTCAATTCAAACGGGATAACAATAAAAAAGTGTCTTTCCCCATTCACTACTGTTCATATTTTTCCAGAATTGTGGTCCCATGGCGGTCCACCGGAAGGGGAGGGACTCCGCCTCTATATAACATACAATGACCGACACTCGCAACAATGTTGTGTCAGCTTTTCCTGGCTGTTAAGTGCAGCTGCCTTAAGGAACCTCCATTAGGCTGCTGATGGAAATATGCAAAGTGACAATATGAGAAATTCAATTGTCATTCTTACAGTTCTGTCTCGATTTTTGCCATCTTTCCTTTCCTGCCTTACCCCCTTTTTCTTCCTTCAACTCCCATCTCCTCACCTCCTTGTCTCTCCTAGGTCTATTTACGATGACCAGCCCAACGCCCACAAGCGCTTCATGGAAAAGCTGGATGCCAGGATAAGGAACCATGACCGTGAGATTGAGAAGATGTGCAATTTCCACCACCAAGGCTTTGTGGATGCCATCACAGAGCTCCTTAAAGTCCGTGCTGATGCTGAGAAACTTATGGTAAGAGACATTACTGTAAAAATGACTACAGGCCAGAAGAGGCAATAGCAGGACAGTTTGGTCTTCAACCCACATTGGCTGCCAAATCTTAAAATGTAGTGGCCATTTGAGCTCCAACAGACTACCAACTAGATTGTTAAAGCATCACATTGATTAGTTTTTCCATTATGGAAACATTTATTATCTTCAATAAAATCATGTTTCAGACACATTCAGAGGGCTTTTTGTATTTACACTATATTCGTTTATTATTAGTTGGAAAAGTGCTTTAGCGAAATTGTCGTCATTACAGGGTAGCCTGTGTGTGCCCATGTGCATGCACCGCTTACGTTGTAATGGTAAAAAGGTCTATTCATCATCTTGGCTTACTTCAGTTCACTGTGGCACAGTCCTCCCAAACTGGTGTGAAAGAAATATTTAGTTTTTAAAGCATATCTAAATAGGGGATAGGTGATATCCTTTACAGAATATATCATTTTATAAAACCTTTTCGATATACGGTATATTGTGACACAACAAAAGATGTGTTCTTAATCCATCATGTTAGCTATCTGACAAATCAAGATATTTTATCTAATTGATGGAAATATTATATGAAAATCCAACAATACCATAAAAAAATCCTGCCCATTGATTTAAGACATTACCCACGATGGCTTAATACAACCACAGAAATTAGCTACCAAGATACAGATAACTTTATGGCAAAAATTAAAATGCCAGATGCATGTATTGTCAGTATCATGCTTTAATTTTTAAATCAATTCTATTTTTCCCACACACTATTTTCTTGTATTTGCATTTTTTGTATTTTTGAGAGTAATGGTAGGCTACACCCAACTGGAATAATATCCCGGTACTTTAAAATTATTTTTTTTGACCTGTCTCATTACTGAATATGTGACTACTGCTGTGCAATTGTCATATTCTTTCATATAGAGCAGCGATCACAGTTAGCAGAAGGTTTGCAGTGGAGATATCCGAAGGGCTGGGATATAACATACTAAGCGTCTCTATTGGCTAAAGTGTGGCCAGCTAATGACGTGTGAGGCATCCCCATGACCCCGAGTTTGCATGAATTAGGCTACATCTACACTACTACGTTTTGGTTTTAAAACAACTGTCTTTTGCTACGTTTACGTGTCATGTCCACACTATTACGGCATTTTCGAGACCTTAAAACGGAGACATTTGGAAACACTACTGACCCTGTTTTGGTTTGAAAACTTTGTAGTCCGGAGGGGCTCAGACAGAGACCTTTGGAAACGACGCAATGAAAAATATTGACATTAAAATGATTATAGTGTGATTTTTGGGAGGATCTGTTTTCTTTCTTTATTCTGTAGGGTATGATTTGTAGTCCAGGACGTCTCTGCAGGACTTTTAGGAAACATTAATTCAGAAAGGTGTGACACATATTTTTCAAATATTTGGCGATTTGGATAATGCACTAGTCCATATTGCGATTTTGATAAAATTGCGATCCATTGTTCCGTCCTAGTCATAGGTCCTACTCCCTGGTAGCTGACCAGTGGGACATTATGTCGATTTACATAACAGTTTTGGTTAAGTTTTGTGATTATGTAGTTAATCCCCCCTCGTTTGGAAGCTGCACTGTTGAAAGGATTGTCATCTAAAAGCCGACTGGTCAATTGGGTCATGGCTCTCAGCTGTGTGACAAGAGCCGAGAGTTCAAAAATCCCCATCCAGAATCGAGAAGTTTGTCACTGAATCTGTGAGAAAGAGCCTGTCACAAGCCATTAAACCCCATGAAAGGCCCAGTGCACCGATGATGGGTTCAGGTCCTCGCTGCCTGGTTAATCTAAATTTGCCTGCCTTTGTCCTTGCCCCTTCATGGACAATGAGCTGATTACAATGCTGAGCAACTGCAGCGAGGGAGGTAGAGAGGGAAAAGAGAGGGCATGAAGAGGGTGAGCAGACAGAGAGTGGAAGGACAGATAGACACGTGACAGCGTGTTCTGTTTAGCCATACATTCTAAAAAATAAAAAAAGGATTCAACTATCAAAATTTTCAAAACATGAAGAAATTCAAGTGCTGCCTATGAAAATGCCATGAAATAAAATTTGACTTGAGTCTTTTAAACAGAAGTGAGTGCTCTGTCACAGAAACCTTAACATGCCAATGATGGGTGAACATTTTCAGCACCTTCACCCTAATCACACTAAGAGGAAGACCTTTGATTTATCTTGCATGATATCTTAATATCTAAGAAAAAAGCCCAAACCGAACCTTGTTTGTGTTTTCAACATGCAACAGTGTCCCAGTGCAGTTTTAAAAGATAAGATAAGATTTCCCTTTATTGTCAACAAATCTAATGAGAAGACCAACTCCAACAATGTGTTAGTCTGTCTCTGGTTATGGCTCTCAGCCACAAGCCCAATGATTCCTACTGAAGACCTAAATCTTTAAAAACAGTTAACAAATATATTGTATATGTAATTGATCAGTCATTTTCAGCTGGTCACTGTAGTTTTTAGCCAACGTTACTCAAACGGGAAAAAGTCCATTTGTTGGGAACTATTTTCAGCAGCGGCTTAACCAACATGTATGGCTCTAGTGAGTATTTACAGCATCAGGACGGTGTTTGTCGGATTAAGTAAGAATACAATACAGTATGTATGTTCATTATAATGAAGAAACATGGCACCAGTGAAACAGTGTGGCTCATTGATGTGTTTTAATAGTTTTTGGAAACGAGCAGAGGAATAAGACACATGATATTTGCAATAAACAAAAATGTGTGGGAACCATGGGTAGAGTAAAAGAACCAATAAACAGAGATTCTGAGGCTGTACAGTTAAACTGATGTCTGTGTTTGTTTTGAAAGGGTCAAGTGACGGACACTGATCGAAGACTACAAGAGGCTGGGAGGGAGGTAAGTTCAACTATGTGTGTATGCATGAATGTCCAGGAGACAAAAAGTGTTTTTTACTGTGCTGCCAGGACACATGCCTGCTTGTTCACTGCAGAGACAGTTCTGAATTTGACATGACCGTTCTTTCACCCAGTCGTTAGCAGTGGTGGCCCCTGTCTCATTGTTTCCTTCCATTGTGTGTCTCTTCCCTCAGGTGACGGCTCAGACAGAGGAGGTGATTCGCTGTCGGATCCAGCAGAGGAACATGGCCACCACTGTAGAGAAGCTCCAGCTCTGTATACCAGGTACCACAGCCCTTGTGTATCCAATATGATGGCCACTTTAATTCTAGTTAGGGCTGCTCGATTATGGGAAAAATCCAGTTACACTTTACTTGAAGGTATCTACACAAGAGTGACATGACACTATCATGAACGTTTCATAAACATTATAAACAAGTCATAAATGTTTATGACATAACGCTTCTTTTAGTAAGTGTCATGACAAGTTAAGGTTAGGGTTCATGTGTCATGACTGTGTCATGTCACTCTTATGTAGATACCTTCAAGTAAAGTGTTACCAAAACACCTTATCACGATTATTTTTGGTAACTACTGAAATCAAGATTATTTAACACGATTACTTTTATTAAACTTTTAGAAAGATGTTGCAATTATTGAATTAAAAAAAAAGTAGAACAGTTGAACAAATGAACAGTGAAAAACTGTGAAATTTCCCTTAATACTTCGAACTTTTTTTTTTCTCATTCTGAACACAAGAAAAGATAAAAGTTTACTTGCTAAATGGAATGTGCGAAATAATCGTTTTTCTCAATTACTTGTGATGGTTATGAGCCGAAATCCTAATCACAATTACAAATTGATTTATTGCACAGCCCTATTTCTAGTGTTAATGAGAAATGTTCACCTCAGGGTGCCACTGGCGCCCATCGGTAACCTGAAATATTTTGTGGTTTGGCCCTATTATCTTGGGTTGGACTAAGGACATTTTTTGGTGGAACATTTTTCTCCATTATGTTTTGAATATACCTATCTGTATCTTTGTATGCGCAGTAAATTTGTCTTTTTAGGAGCAAAAGTGAGTGAAATTCTTGAACCAACAAACCTTGCTACAGATCCCGTTTTCCATCTTCTTTTCTTTTGCAGTGCTAGAAATGTACAGCAAACTAAAGGAGCAGCTGGAGTCCAAAAGGTATTCATTTCTCAAAGCATTTCATCACACCGTGACTGATGTATAACTGTGATATCAAAAACAACTTACAAGAATTTTGAGATTCTGAAGGTTTCCAGATTCTGAAAGAATAACTTCACCCAGTCTAATAATCTGGCTTGCCCTAGTGGTGACACCATCCTCTTTCCCCACCCTGTGCAACTGTGATGTACTGTTGCACTATAGTGCTATTCTACTTGTGTTGTCCATTTGTACTCAGAAGTTGGATTTCTGAGCTCGGAACTCAGACAACCTTTGAGTACCCCAAGCTGAAAATCCAACATGGCTGCCACCTGCATCAGCAGTTGTAGTAACATACCGTTATTAGCACTTCTGTCTATTTGAAACTTCTATCTGTGGACATGTTACGCTGTTTGTATGCACAAACACAACAACAGCATAATGCGTTGTTATCAACTGGTATTGCCAACAATGGCTAACTTGGCTCGAGCTAACCCCACAATAGGAAAATCCGACTTGTAAATGGAACCCATTCAACTTGGTTGTGACATCATTCCCCACATCTCTGCTGGGTGCGGTTGCAAATACATCAGACCAGCTGTGATGTAGCGTGGTTCTATAGCACTACAGTACATTGCTGCTGCACAGGTTTTGGAAAAAGCATGTTGTCACCACTTGTTGGTAGGGGGCGTGGCCAAAGGTTCAACAACATTATACCTTTCAACCCATAGAGGCTAGTGCAGCTATTTTTGTTGTCCTTCTTCCAAAATCTAGTGTGGACTAAAGCCCAGTTCGGACCAAAGATTCGCGATGAGACAAAACCGTTTTAGAACATCGGAGAGAAAAGTTTCAGCGGTCTGAACCGGCCCGTCTCACCTCGACTCAAACCAGCTGATGGTGTCGCTGCGACTCAGCTGGTGGAGTCTCCAGAGGCTGGTCTTAGAACCTGTTTCAACAGCAAATAGAGAAGTCAGCTTGTAAAGTCAGCTAAAATAAAATGACCAATAATCTATTTCTTTTCTGTTACAAACCCGTTAGCGGAGGCTCAATGTGCGCCTGCAAGCACGTACGGTCGAGTGACAGAAGAGAGGGAGCGCCTAGGACAAAGCTGTAAATCAGAGAAATAAAAACGTGTTTTTGCTGATTCATCACTAGAAATGAAACTGTAGTGAGCATCTCACTATCACTAACGTTATCCACATTCATATTTAGACGCAACAAATGATAAATCCAGCTACAAAAAGCCTGGAAGTTTGAAGTTTACGCTACAGACCGGCGCGTTGCGAGTAGTTTCAACTCGTCTCGTCGCAAATCTTTGGTCTGAACTGGGTGTTAGTCTTAACAGCAGCTGAAAATGAAATGTTTGCTGACATCACTGTTGGGTGTAAAAGAGTAACATCAGATGTAACAGACTTCATGTCTGATCAAACCCAACCATACCCATCAAATGTATAAATGAGTGAATTAATCGTGTTATTCTTGTGGACATTTACATCAGCCATCCCCCATGGAATTATTCAGATACATTAATCAACAACAAACTGATCATTCCAATATGTGAACCCTAAACCACCTAGAAGCACATATTGACCTCATACAAATATGACTAGCCTACACACTGTTTAGGTAGATCCCAGGAGGTCCAACAATGAAAATGAACAATAATAATAACAATGTTGTAAATGAAATATGCACACGACTATGAACATAATATACAATTAAAAACAAACATGTTTCACTTCAAACTAACTTCCTGTTTACAAATGATCTTATTTCAGCCAAACAATGCACTAAAATGTGTTTCTGAAAACATTTTAGGCGAGAAATAGGCAAAACAGTACACATTTAATCAGGGTCAGCTGTCTCCTTCGATCTGCTGCTATACTCTTTGTGTCTGTGTGCGGAAGTACATTCTGTAGTTCAAGCAACAGGCCCTAGGGCCAGCAAGTTTTGCATCATGTGGTTGTTCTGCTGGTCTGTGAGTAGGTAGATCGTGGCACTGGTAAGATGGAGGGAGTTTAACCATAGTTAGTACAAGCATTTTGTGGGGGAAAAACAGAAAATCTGACAAATGCTCATTACTCATTAAAGTCTCCTCTATAACATATGAAGAGATCCAAGTGGTGGAAAGTACTTTGGACTTTTGATATGTTATAAATGGCACACTTGTGTGACTAGAACTGTTTGAATTTTGTGTGGGGTCGAAATTAATTTACACATACTACCAACATTATTATGATCGAAAGCTGGGTGAATATCTGCAAAGTATCCATTGAAGTTACTTCTACGTAAATCAATGTGTCACTAAATCAATGGACAAAACTATACACTATACATCTTTCTGTTGCCCCCTACCAAAAGAGTCTTGAAAAGCAACCAGGATTCATAATGAAGGTTTCCACTGCTATGTGGTTTTGACTGAACTTCATTTTTACCCCATGAACTTTATGTTTGGGCTGAACACTATTTTTACCCCGTGAACTTTATGTCTGGTCCTATTTACATGCCTATTGGTATGAAGAGGGGGGGGGGAGTTCACTTTGGACAGTAAAATAATGACCCTTTCTTGTTCATTACTGTGTACCAAAGGAAGAGGCCATTCACTAGCAGGACAATTGACCCTCAGTGTGCCCTTGTTCACAACAAGGCCCCCTCACTGAAGCTCTGTCACGGCCCACAGCCAATCCAAGGCAATTAGACCATGCCGGCCACCTTGTGGGATTTGTGTGTGGAGCGTACTTGAAGCACTAATGACATAGCCTATACACTTACAATGAATTGGAATGAGTTTGTTTGCCGCAAATGCACATTGTTTTCTGTACTGTATGTGCCAATGCCCAGGTCACATTCTGTTCAATGCCCTGCCACTTGCAGTCTTTGCGTCCTCCGTCCTGGTAATCTGCCCTCTGACAAACCTTTTCACTGTACAGTTTATGAGGCTGCCTTCTGTTCATGTGTATACAGCACATTTTACACTCACTGACCGACCAATTAGATCCCTTCACAGCCTGCCTATCAGCCTAATGATGGGAGCTCAGCACACTGACCCAAGGCTGAACCCTTGTGATGTGTGCACTAGGGTTGTACCAAATACTTCGAAGCTCCATTCATAATGTTGACATTCAAATTCTAAATCAACATATAATTATATAATTTTTTAAAAATATATTTTGCATGTCTATTCATTTTTTTTAAAGCTGGCATTTCTGCACAGTTGCAGATAAAGATTAAGCTACACTAATAGTATTAGTATTATACGATTTGTATAATTTTAATGCAGTGGTGGCTGCACAGGATTGTTTCCTCCAGGTGCTCAGGTTTCCTCCCACCGTTGCCCTTGCTTTTTTTGTTTGGATGTTTAAAGGCCCGGACACACAGTGCTGATAATCGGCCGTTGGACAGTCTGGCGGGGTCGGTGACTCGAGTCTGTTCGGTGTGTTCCGTGCCGTCGTCCGTCCGAGGGGCTGTCGTCCTTCATTTTGGCCGATTTGACATATATAATCAGTGGGGCGGGCACTGCCGGCAGTCGGACTCAAATGACCCATCTGATTGGTGGAGAGCTAACCTGGAAACGGGGAGCAGAATGAGCGTGACTAGAGTTTCTCAAAATCTGACGAAAATCTTTTAAACTGACCTTTGTTGATCTGAAATGAAGACAGATTCAGCAACTGCACGGCCTGTTTCTCTCTTCAAATGTTTTCAGAAACACGTTTCAGTGAACTATTTTAGTCCAATATGAGATCGTATTCTGAACAAGACGCCATGACAGTCTGGCTTTGAATTTCCGGAGAAACAAGACCCACGTGACGGGTTCGTCCAATCAGCTGCCGGTTTTCATTTTTGGGCGACAATACAGATTAGCGCCGCCTGCTGTTATGGAGACGTATTACGTCTCGTCTCTTCGGTGTGTTCTGAGGCATTTCTTTGACAAACTCAGCCCAACTGCCTTTTCTGCCGACGTTTGGCCATCTGGTTGGTGTGTAAGCACACTAGAACACTAGAAAATACCCACAAAGCACAGCTAATTTGAGTGTACATATGATGTATTTTACTCCCGTATACCACAATGCAAAGCGGCCGCGTTTTTTCAGGAGGAGAAATAGAAGCAGAAGCAGCCGTGAAAACTGAAAAGGAAAAATGGAGCGGGCCTTCATTTTTGGAAATGTAACATGCAACTTATACACAACCTTTTACTTTCCTCCTGGGTGCTCGGTTTGTTTAGAAGTATTTTTGTTTTGGTTTGATTCCATGATGCTGAGTGCTTCTGTCACACAAATAACGGGCGCATCTCCTGACGCAAGTCACGCAACGATGTTTTCAGTGAGTGTCCGAAATCTGGTTTGGTCGTTCCCGATATAGTTCACTATATACAGTTCAGTCAGAGTTTCTTGTGTGTGCTAGTAGTGGCTATCGTGGAGCCTTGAGCCTGCAGCATAGATGAGAAGTGGGCCCCAGAGCTTCAACCCCCCCACCCCCCTGTTTGTGCACCCCCAGTATGTAGAATTTTTAATGAATTTATTTGCAAATTATGGTGGAAAATTAGTATTAGAAAAAGTATTTGGTCAATAACAAAAGTTCATCTCATCTCAAGTTCATATACCCTTTGTTGGCAATGACAGAGGTCTTCACAAGGTTTTCACACACTGTTGCTGGTATTTTGGCCCATTCCTCCATGCAGATCTCCTCTAGAGCAGTGATGTTTTGGGGCTGTCGCTGGGCAACACGGACTTTCAGCTTCCTCCAAAGATTTTCTATGGGGTTGAGATCTGGAGACCAGCTAGGGCGCACCAGGACCTTGAAATGCTTCTTACGAAGCCACTCCTTCGTTGCCCGGGCGGTGTGTTTGGGATCATTGTCATGCTGAAAGACCCAGCCACGTTTCATCTTCAATGCCCTTGCTGATGGAAGGAGGTTTTCACTCGAAAATCTCACGATACATGGCCCCATTCATTCTTTCCTTTACACGGATCAGTCGTCCTGGTCCCTTTGCAGAAAAAACAGCCCCAAAGCATGATGTTTCCACCCCCATGCTTCACAGTAGGTATGGTGTTCTTTGGATGCAACTCAGCATTCTTTCCCCTCCAAACACGACGAGTTGAGTTTTTACCAAAAAGTTCTATTTTGGTTTCATCTGACCATATGACATTCTCCCAATCCTCTTCTGGATCATCCAAATGCTCTCTAGCAAACTCCAGATGGGCCTGGACAGACGGCTTAAGCAGGGGGACACGTCTGGCACTGCAGGATTTGAGTCCCTGGCGGCGTAGTGTGTTACTGATGGTAGCCTTTGTTACTTTGGTCCCAGCTCTCTGCAGGTCATTCACTAGGTCCTACTTGTGTTGTCCTCCCATTATGAAGGGATCTCCTATATTTGGAAGGGATCTCCTTATGGCCAGTATGAATGGGAGGAATGAATATAGCGAGCAAAAACTGCTTAGTTGTTCCTATGGGCACCTGCTTATTGTTGAGAAATTGAAATTGTGAACCTGTCTTTTTAATGGTTATGATTAAAGAAGCCAAAGCTGTGATTGCATCTTAACTGAAGCTATACTGTTTGTCTATGCAGATACTATGCTGCGTTAAAAACCATGGAGCAGCTGGAGAAGGTCTTCATCCCCAGGTAGGATTATACCATCAAGGTTCTTGAAGTACAACTCCACTGAAATTCTTTTGAGTAAATATGATATTTACCCCCTGTACGCTTCCAAGATGGCTCTGAAAAGTTCGTAGCTTGGTTCTAGACTGCTTGGATTCCCCGTAGAATCCCATCGTTGGCTCAGAGTTATGGCAACAACCCATGTTACAATGTTAGAAATCTCTCAAACCATAGCAGGATCCACTTCACTGTTGATGCTCACTGTCTCAAACAATCCTCACTTCAATCAATAAATCACTAAAATGATATTTCCATCAGGAGAGACTTCGTTGCAGATATGCAAAAATGTATTGTACGAATGCACAATATGCATGCTATGACCAAAAAAAACATCCAGTGTTTTTTTGGCCACTTTGTGGCAGCAGAACAAGCTTTAAGCACGAGTTGTTATGGTGAACATGTTAGCAAACAGCTGTCGATTTACCCATCTACTTTAGCACTAGGGCTGGCTACCGAATTCAATACTTTTTAGGCACCGACTGAATTCCTTCCAAAGTCGAGTCGAATCGAGTATTGAAAAATGCCTCGTCATTAAATACCCAATTCCAATACCTTAGGAGTAAATCCCATCAGCGTCAGTGAGCCAATCAGCATACATCATGCTTCTCTAATCTAATAATGTTTGTGATTGGCTGTCTAGCGTTACACATCACAGAGACACGCAGGAAAAATTCTATGCTAAGCACAGATACGGGGCTCACGTAGTAGGAGCAGAAAAATAAAAAAGATTTGTTCCATAATGTGTAATGTTGTAAAAAAAAAGAAAAAACAATTGTCTTATAAATTTGGTATTGAATAAAGTATCGCTGAGGAACTGGTATCGATCACAGTATTGGCATCGGTATCGAAATTTTTTAAACAATACCCATACCTGTGTAGCACCCCCACAGTAACATTATTATTGACTTGGAGTGGTGTTTTTGGCACTCCTGAGTAACATATCTGGCTCTTTAGCTGCTAAATGTTTTACTATGTTGGAGCTAGCTACCAGCTTATCACTATCTTTGTCGTCCTGCTGTTTGGTGCTGAGCAGGTAGTGTACAGTGGGTTTATTAGAGCTGAACCCAAACTGAAAACAGCTGCTGTTAGAAACAAGACTAAACCAAAATAGTAAAGTTGTTGACCACAAAACCAAAACAATTAGCTATAATAGGCTAAACATTTTTGTAGAGTTGAATGCAGAGCGGATGCACCGGGCACGAGAACAGCACGTAAGTGATGCGTATGCACCGCGGAGATCTGCTCTACAAGTGTAAAAATAGGACAGTCTTCTATTTATATTTTTTACGCGAGGTATGTGTCGCCTTTTTACACACAAATGGATCATAAAGTGTGAAAAGATAAAGATACATTCCTCAGAACATCTGTTCCGTAAACGGTTCGCATACACTATTCACGCAGTGTAGCCAAAGCGTTAGAGTTGAGTTGATAACATTCTGTGGGTTTGTCACTGTGAGTGACAGCTTTCATATTACACATGGTCAAGTGCAGCTTTAATACTGATTCCTTCTTCCTCCCCAACAACAGACAAACAAATGACATATCATTAAGTAAGAAATTATGTCATTTTATGGGAAGTTTTAATTATTTTTTAGTCTTAGAGCATTCTTTTAAAAACTGGTGCATATAATGGAAGTAAGCTAGATCTCAAATGCTGCTGGAAGTATTACCAATATAGCCCGGCTGACAGTAATGTTGCCTGGTTTTAGTAGCATGACACTGATGGCTAGATGGTCTCATTATTGTATTCCGATGATTTGCCAGCTGTTGTATTGCTTTCTTTTTCATATAAAATTAGACAATGCTGGTTAGATTAGATTAGGCATGGGCCGGTTACTGGTTTCAAGGTATACCGCGGTTTGAAAAAGTCACGTTTTCAAAACGTTCCATCATACCGTTCCTGTAGCATGAGCTGTTTTTTATGAGTCGTCAAGGACAGAAATTGCAGTTTAGAAATCCCTCTCCCTATAAAATACCTTGTGGGGGAAAAAGTTTTTGTTTTTTACCCCGACATTTCAAAATAATACATTTTAAAGCTGTATTTTTGCTGAAGGTTATCATACTGTCAGAATCTCATACCGGCCCATGCCTAGATTAGATAGTACTTTTGGACGTGGACACACAACTGGACTGGTTCTGCTGTGTCTTCTGCAGGGTGAGTCAGTACAGGTTCTGTCAGATCATGGCTGAAAACCTGCCCAGGCTAAGAGAGGAGATCAAGGAGATCTCCATGTCAGACCTCAAGGACTTCCTGGAGAGCATCAGAAAACACTCGGACAAGGTTGGAGAGACCGCCATGAGACAGGTGTGACAGTTAGTGTTTAAAAAAAAACAAACAACAATAGATGGGAAAAGGTATTAACTGTATCAGCTTATTGATATGTGTGTGTGTTTGTTTGTGTTTATGTTTGCGTGTGCGTGTGTGTGTGTGTGTGTGTGTGTGTGTGTGTGTGTCTCCAGGCACAGCAGCACAGGACATTTAACAGTGCCGTAGCCAAGCAGTCTAGTATAGGCCACTACACCAAGCCTGTGTACTCTCTCAACGGACAAACACACACTCAAAACGGCCTGATGATCAACGACGACACAGGAGATGAGGAGGAAGCTGATGAAGAGGTAAGGAAAAATGTTGTGTATTTGGTCGTGACAGAAGGTGATCATACAGAAATAATTGTATTCATCTTTTCCTAAACTGGGTTTTATTTGTTGCCTCAGACTACAGGGTGGTTAGTTTACTCCTTTCTTCTGTGATAGCAGCTAAATGTCAATATAAAATGCAGGTGGAGTTGAGTTTTTGTTTCTGTTGTATAAACTAGTGCAGTTCCCGTTCAAAAACAGATAGACCTCGTGTGGCTGGTTAGCTCAGTTGGTAGAGCAGGTGCACACACCAAATAAAAACCCCTCTCTCTCCCCTCCCAAACCTGTCCCTACAACCTATTAAATCAAATAATTATTAATTTCTTACACTGCACTAGCTTTTATTCGTGTAAATGTATCTTATTCTATTTTAGCCTGTTTTTTTAATTTATTTTTTTAACTCTTGCTCTTTAATCTTTTATGTAAAGCACTGTGAATTGCCTTGTTGCTAAATGGTGCTATAGAAATAAAGTTGCCTTGCCTTGCCCTACAACCTCCAGCCTGTCAGTCAGTCACCAGGGCATAGAGAACACTGGTGAGCCTGTCTGTCTCAGAGGAAGTGAAACCGCTCCTTGGCTGCTTTCACCTCACCATTAATATTATATTGCAGCAAATGCTGTCTGCGTGAAGTTCTGAAAACTGTAACCACACTTATGACCGCTTTATCTGCATTGCCGTGACTCACTGTGACATAAACAAACTGCCGAGGCGACGTAGTTCGCTCCGTCTGCACCACAGCTGTGTGTGTGTGTGTGTGTGTGTGTGTGTGTGTGTGTGTGTGTGTGTGTGTGTGTGTCGGAGCCCCACTCTCTGTCAACATGCAGAGAGGACAGATAAGCGCACACTTACGCGCTCTCAGGTATCATAATTTGGAACCGTTGGATTTAACGTAAATCGGTCCTTGGTAGTACCGACGTTATTGGGTCAGTACCCAAAAAAGTACCGTGTTCGATACCCAACCCTAACCATCATAAGACCTCAAACTTTAATTTAATAATTAAATTTAAGTTTATGCTGATAATGTTTCTCTTTCACTCTTCACTTTTTTCTTCAAAATTTGAATGCAGGGCTTTTACTGTGCAATATTAATAGATCCGCCCCTGAAAAACATACCCAATAACACACGGCTACTCGCAGTCAGAAACAAATGGCGAAAAACACTTAGTGGAGGTGTTCATTTCCAAATATTAGGCATATGAATTGCTTGCTTTGACATGACCACAGTGGTTATAAAGTAGAGAATAGATTTAATTAGCGGAGGGTTAATGCCACAGCACGGGAGACGGCGAGAGCCTTCCAAAGCAAAACCCCACAAAATTATTCAGATGACGTTCTGTGAGAAGTTGATGAGGGAAAAGCTGCTAAAATCAGGAATACAGCACAGTAACTGTAGAAAGTGCTGTGTGGTGTCGCGGCTGAGTCGAGTCCACACTCCCTCCCATTGCTCGCCGGTCTTTGCCTGTAAATCGCGTCCATTTGGTCAAACCACTTCCAGGTTTTTCGGTTTGAACCACTCCGGCCGTTGTGGTCCTTGATGGTGCGATAGTCACTTTTGAGCTTTTTGAACTTCTCCCTACACTGCTGGAAAGTGCGGTTGTAGCCGTGTGAGGACAGCAGTTCAGAGACCCGTTGGTAAACTTTTTCATTTCGTGTTGCCCCATCTAGCTCTCACTGGATCCGCTCATCCGCAACCAGACACAAAAAAGTATTTACCTCCTCAGTTGACCACGGTGTGGTTTTGCGGCCTGGCATAACCAAAAATATAAAGTTTATAAAGTCCTGTAAATGGCAGAGAGTAACTATATATCTCACAGTCTCTGGCTAAACTATTTCAAAATGGCGCGTTTGTTCAGGACACTCGCACTCTTGTGTGCTGATGACGTAGTGAATATTGACGATTCTCTCTGACCAATCAGGAGTCTGCAGGTTTTCACGTCACCTTTTGGTATTGACTCAGCTCGCTTGGAACCTCAACTGAGGTGGTACTAAAAAAAGTACCTGTTAGCAGGTACCAGGGACCTTTTTTCGTAATGGAAAACCAAAAAAGGCGAGTAGAGTCGAGGTGAGTTGAGCAGGTACCACGTGATGGAAAAGGGCCAAAAGTGGTGTTTGTGCAGAGAATGCCACTCTCGCCGGACTGCTTTTCCTTTCTGTTTATTTTCACGTTAATGAGAAACACGGTGGTGGTTGGAGAGAAGAGGGATAAATACCCAGATAGAACGTGTTTGCCGAAATACAGGAGATGCTTGGACAGATTCAGAAAAGATGGTTTTGAAAATGTACCTGAAATTTTACATTTGGAGTAATTAGAGACGCCACTGCACGCCAGAAAGACAGGTGTAGTATAACCGCCAGACCTGAGGAGCATCCGTGTCCTTTTGTTTGCGCTGCCCTTAACATGTCATCCCTCTGCATCTCTAGAGTGCTGCGTTTCAATCTCTTTAGCAGCAAGGACACACAAAACGCAGCCCCCCCTCACATTTATTTTCCATGACGTAACATTATCATAGTTTTTAACTTGTTTTCATTGGCTGCTGTATTCAGCACTGCAGAGTGAATATAGAGTAATGTTCAAGAAATATTTTTTTTCTCCTCTGTGTCTGACAGATTCTTACAGCTCAAGACCTGGTGGACTTCTCACCTGTCTACAGGTGTTTACACATTTATACTGTGCTGGTAGGTGTCTCTCTGTCTCACACACACACACACACACACACACACACACACACACACACACACACACACACACACACACACACACACACACACACACACACACACACACACACACACACAAATGACCTCCTCACTGGGCATTTCTGTAGGACCTCTGCTGTAATGTACCAGCCCTCTCTGTACTGATCACTTCACCACATATACTAAAAGTTTTACTGACATGTTAGAGGACTCAAGCATAAACTGGTTCAAATGCAAGTCCATCACAGCAGAACAGTAACATATTGATCCAAGACCTATTCATACTGAATACTACATTTCTCTGTTCATTTGAGTTTGATCAGCAGTTACAGTAGTGCCATAGCTCAAAGAATATTAGATATAGTACTCTATATTCCATTTTCCTTTCCAACAATTCTTTGAATATATTATTATTATTTGTATTATAAATACTAGTACAGTGCCCGTTTCCAGAACCATTGTACCCCAAAATTACTTACAAAATGACCCCAAAGCACTTAATATGCAACCCTTATGTATACTACTGACTTACTGTGTACTTCTACTTTGGAGGAAAACATTGTACTACTACATTTTACCTGACAGAGAAATGTTACTGGTTACGTTACTGAAAATCAGATTTTCATCAGAGAGAGAGAGAGAGAGAGATGGGGGCAGGGGGTGAATGGCTATGAAAATGAAGAGAGTTTTTGTTATAACTACATTTTAGTGTTGACTTTTTCGTCAACGATATTGCATGTTGATATCAGCACAATGAAGGCGGTGCTGTCTCGTCATTGTTATCGTTAATTAAGTTATCACTTCTGCAGAGGTATGAATTACCAAACAGTGGCTATTAGTGGCTTGATTACATTAGGGGAGGTATTTTGCCGGCAGTTATGATATTAGTTCTATAAGTTAGCACACTTACACAACCTGTCTCTCTTTGCCCGTCAGCTCCGAGATGAGGTTGTCTTCTGCTTTCTGCTTAGAAACGGTTCATTTACAGTTCACAGCAACTTAATATGATATAGTGTCTGTCTTTTGTTTGATATCTAGTGTCGGCAAAAAAATGCCTTTTTTAGTGAGTTTCCTCTAAGCGAAATGCTCTGAGTGGATTTAAGATGGGCTTTTATTGTGGAGGGTAGACACGGAAGAGCCAGCGTTATGGCAGCGTTTTTTTTCCTTAACCTTTATTGTATGGCCATTTAGTTTTATTCACAGTTTGTCAATACCCATTATTCAATTCTGTCCAAACTGCATCACATTTCAAAACCCAAGTTCATAGTGTATCCAGGAAGCCAAGTGTGAAGTAGATCGGATAAATGGTTTTAGGGATATTTGAAACACGCATGCACGCACGCGCACACACACACAGAGGGTCCTCAATTTTATATTTAGATAAAGACCATTTGTCTTGTAACATTAAACTAATTGTGATCTATTTGTCGTTGCCAGTAACTTTTGAAAAGGTTATTGAAGTCTGTTGTATTTCTTTGTCTGCAGGGGGATCGAGAAACATTTGAGAACTACTACAGGAAACAGAGGAAAAAACAGGCCCGGCTAGTACTGCAGCCACAGGCTAACATGGTGAGCAACATACAAGCAGGCCCAGATAGCATTACAGCTATCAGCAATATAGCAGCAGTGTCATGAAACACACATGTAATGCATATTTATGAAATTTAAAGGATCTTATTACATTTGTAGTCCATACTATTAATTAACATTCCTAACTTCAACTCTTATTTTAGTTTAGATGACGCAGCTTTGACCCACAAACGTAGCAAAGTTGATAGCCAGTTAAGGAAATAAACAAATAAGGCAGCAATAAACAGACCTTTCAAGTTATTTACTTGTAATGTTTGCAATTCACTGAAGTAAAAAAATATACCGTAAAAGGTTAAAGCGCTGAACTCGACTTAAAGCCACCACTGTGTGTGTAGCATTTGAAAAGTTCTGTTTTTGTTGCTTTCTAGTGGTGGTATCAAAAAGACACCATGGCAGAGAGCAATGCCTGCTTCTACCCCCATGCACTTCATTGACTTCTACCAGGATACAATACCTTACAATGCTATCAAAATAAAGTTAAAGATTATATAGTAAAATAGAATTTCTACTCATAGTGGCATTAAGTAAAAAGCAAAATAAAATATAGCCAAGTGTTAGAGAGTCAGATCAAATGGATGTGTATATATATGGGCATTGTTAAAAGTTAAAACATAATTCTTGTTTATTACTTGTTGCTGTTTGTCAACCAGCTGTCAAGTTTTAGAGGTTAGAATTTCACTGAATGCACCAACAACAGTTTGCAAAACAATCCTTGCTCACAAATGCAATATCATGTGATGACCACCACGTATATATAATATGTTAACCATTCATGTACTGTGTGTAAACATGGTTTTTTGTGTGTGCGTGTGTCCAGCATGAGACTGTGGAAGGCTACAGAAGATACTTCAATCAGATTGTAGGGTAAGGTCTTCCTCCCAGTTTCACTTCATTGTCACAGAACAGAATCTTTAACATCGCATTCTGCTTGTCTTAAAACTCTGTTTCATTAGTATGTCTAATCAAGTTTGTGTCAGTCTGTTCTGTTTGTTTTAATGTGAGCATAAATAAAAGTATTGAGATGTGTGTGTTTTCTGTGTGTGTGTCAGGTTCTTTGTTGTGGAGGACCATATCCTTCACGCCACGCGAGGGCTGGTGACCAGAGCTTTCACTGATGAACTGTGGAACATGGCCCTATCTAAGATCATCGCTGTGCTCCGCACGCACTCTGTAGGCCCACACACACACACACACACACACACACACACACACACACACACGCGCACGCACGCACAAACACACACACACACACACGCACACACACACGCGCATGCACGCACACACACACACACACACACACACACACACACACACAAACACACACACGCACGCACATATGCACGCACGCACACACATGCCCGCACGCACAAACACACATACACACACACACACACACACACACATGCACACACACACACACACACACACACACACATGCATGAACACACACTCAAACAGCAGGGAGTGGACTGTGAATGGGAAGAAGACTTTTTAGAGTTAATAGAGATAATAGATCCTGCTGTGGATCTATTTATCCTGGAAGAACCTTCATTCATTTGCTGACACACACACACACACACACACACACACACACACACACACACACACACACACACACACTGTGGAGGTCAGTGCACCCACAAACACACTAATGATGTCACTCTCAAGAGAAAAGGTCAAAACACACATACGCATGCTGCCAAAGAGGAGGTCATTGGGGCCTTAATGAGAGACAGATTGCAACAATAACAGCAGATTAAGAAGGCATATTCCTGACCGCTGGGCTCCAGTCAGTTGTAAATGACCCAGAGGATTATGCTAACAGGCCAGAGAATGGGCCACACAGCGTGGGGTGAGAAGACTAACAAAGGCCCTGGTCTCCCCCCTGGCCTCCAGCCCCTCTGCTGAGCCATGACACAGGCAGCTCCACATTGCCAGGGTCCTGTCCTTACAACCACTGCTTGACAACCCCCACAGGGAGAAAGTCTTTCTTATTCACTGTAAAATGTCCAAAACCTTATGGTATAATACAAGGTCTTCATACTGTTAGTTATCACTGGATTTTAATAAACAAATCCCAATTAGTTTCTTCTCTCCTCTAACAGTAAACTGAATACCTTTGAGTCGTGATCAAAACAAGACATTTGAGGACGTCATCTTGGGCTTTGAGAAACACTGATCAACATTTTTCACCATTTTCTGACACTTTATATATATATATATATGTGTGTGTTTATAGACCAAACAACTAATTGAATAATCAAGAAAATAATCAACAGTTTAATCAACATAAACATTATAGTTAGTTGCAGCCCTAAATGCACTTAAAATAACTAAAACATCATGTCATATTCACATATAGCATGGATCAGAACATTGTACATACAGACTAATAACACAAACTGTCCAAACTGGTGAGATCCCTTACTGCCACTGCTGTGATTTGCTGCTGTGTAGTCAAGTCTCCAGCTGATTGTTGGTGTGTGTGTATGTGTGTGTCTGAGTAAACAAAGAGGCAGGCGGCCGCTGCTTTACGTCAAATCTCAGGCTGTGTTCATTTGCTCTGTTGATTTACACACTCCTGTGTTTGGCAGGATCCTTGTGTCGGTGTTAAGGGACTCGACTGTGCTACTTTCAGGGTCATAAATCACTCGGCTTTCCAGAAAAATGGAGAGACTTTGTTGGTGTTGATTGACCCTTGGCTAAGCCCCTCCCCCATTAGTCACTGTTGCTATGCCTGTCAAGCTTTCTATTCCAGCACTTTATGTACACTGTTTACAATGATAACTGTGGAAGATTTCTCTCTTAATATCACAGTAATTTCCGTAACAATGAAGCTGTGTCCCAAATCACTACTTTGATCACCAATGTATTCCCTACATAATAAGGAATAGGGTGTTTACTCTACAGTGAGCAGTGAATTGAATGAGCATCATTTCACTTCATCACTCAACAATTTGACACTGAAAGTTGCGTACATGCTATGGACACTTCTCTTTCTATTCTGTGGTGGAATTTCCAGAAACACCATGTAGTAGTATGATGAGTGTCACGAATGATGAATGGAGAGGAGGCTTTTCAAGTTCTCAATGCTTGTGTTTATTAACAAAACCATCACCAAAACATACTCAAACCGAAATACAAAAACAGAATATCAAACTGAGGCAAAAAAAACTGCCAACCTTCCTTCTGCCTTCTTCTCCTGAAGCCCTTTTTAACTCAGCTTCCCCTAATTAGAACCTACCACCTACACAGGTGATTACAGGGTGAGCTATCCTGAGCAAGCACCAGTAACACTTAAGTTTCTCAAAACCTCATTACAATAGGATAGATCAGTTACTGCCAACATCACTATTTATACATATATGTGCACCCACTACAATAGGTACCCCAAATATTATAAACATCTACTACAGAACTATCTTACCGATTGTTCTTCACCTTAGGATTGCCCAGCCCCTCCCTACAGAAAGGACCTAATGAGGCAAACCTGCATCCACTCTCCCTGATTAAGCTGATGAGCAGCTGAGCTACCCCCCACATCACAGGCAGAACCACAGCCAACGCTATGAACCCATAAAACCTGCCGAACAGGCCTGTGTCAAATAAAGTAACAAGTACACAAACAATAACCTAAACATTAGTGATATTAAGAATTAAGCAGACACGAAACAGTCTTAATTTTCGGAACAGGGCCTAGTGAAAAGGGAGAAAGGCAGCCTTTTCACAATGAGACTAAAGGGAAAGCTTAGACATCAGATCATCAAAGGTCACAGGACAGGCGATGAGAGTATTCATCCAGTCTCTGATATCCAAACCTGTTCTGTCCTTGCCTTCCTGTCTCAATCAGGGAGTCTATGTAGACAGCTGCATGATAAAGGGATGTTTTGTTTCAGGACTATCTCCTTTTGGAGGTCAGTGGAAGCAGTGTAACAGGGCCTGGCATAGTTTATCATGCATCCCAGAACTATGCTCAAGGTGACCATCTTTTCTTTGGCGCCATCGATATCTTGAGATATCACATACTTGATAGTTGGGACTAGGGATATAAGCATCAGGAAAAGGCACAGGACCTCATAGAGTTGGGACAGCACTGCACAATGACACATGGTGGTTGTACTGTACTGCCTGCTTAATTGTCTCCTCAATTGAGTCTTCATTTAATGCTTCTGTGTAATTCATCAAGGTCTCCCGAATGACAATAGCAGACCAATCGATATTGTCCAGAGCACCGACCAATATTGGCTTTTTGAGAGACCGATTTTAGAGGGAAAATATTTTACATGTACCAAAATGGCTAATATTTTAATTATTTAATTTAATATATAATAAAAATAATAATTTTCTAATAAAAATAGACCTTTTCTATGTGGATCGATTGACCGATATGACTATGCAAAGGTACTCAGAAGGCCGCTCTCCTAAACAAATAGCTTTTGTGATGATATTTCATAGCAAATTCTTGGCTATGAAAGTAGCACTGGATTCCTACTGTAGGTAAACTAGTTAGCCAGCCAGGCTAACATTAGTCACTTACGACAAACTCACTGTTTAATCCATGCCTTATCCTGTATTCTTGGTTTGGGTAAGTGACATAAAAAAGACAACAACAGTTGTTGTTTGGGGGAAGGGTTTAACACACCATCATTTTGCTTTTTAAATGAATGAATTAACAGAGCAACTTCACACAGGATCTGCTACTCGGAGTGGTTAAGGCCATTTTGATTGTTATTCTATTTTAAAAGCAATCTCACATCTCTTACAAATCTCAGTAACAATTCTTCATACATGTTAATCATATTATTGTTGCTGCTCTCGTCATAGATTTTGTCCCCACGCATGCAACTTTTGAGTGTTGTTTGCTGATTATGATGTTTTGTTATTCCCAGTCATACTGTGATGACCCAGACCTGGTCCTGGAGCTGAAGAACCTCATAGTCATCTTCGCTGACACACTACAGGTTGGTTCAGAGCTGTACTTCCTTTGAAACATCCTGTGACTCTGAAGGCTGCAGAAGCACTGAGATGATCACCCTTTACTCTCTGAATGTGTGATGTCTGTGTTTTAGGACACTTATTGTTTCCCACAATGCACTGTAATATCTAGTGAATATCAATGCTTACTACAATATTAAAACTATACCACAATGCATTGCGAATTTCTGCCACCTAGCAACCAACAAGTAACGTAAATTAATAAGTCATAAACTCACGATACAGCTCATAATTTCATCGTTTTGTAGGTAAGGGGATGTCAAATAGCTAAATATGTGTTAGCTGTCTCCTGCTGGATTGTTGCTGGGAAGAATAAGGTAACGCTGACATAGCTATGACTAGCGATAGAGAATCAAAAGGAAGAATCAGAATTGGAATCAGAATTGTTCAAATCAAAACGTTCCCAACCCTACTGTGGGCGCAGAGAAAAATGACTGTGTAGTGTCCGATCGTGTTTTTTTCATTCAGCCCCTGACACCCTTGACTCTCTGGATGTGTGATGTCTGTGTATGTGTGTACAGGGTTATGGTTTCCTAGTGAACCGGCTGTTTGACCTGCTGTTTGAGGTCAGAGACCAGTACAATGAAACTCTGCTGAAGAAGTGGGCACTGGTTTTCAGGTGGGTTTTGTTGATGTGTGTGTGTGCGTGTGTGTGTGTGTGTGTGTGTGTGTGTGTGTGTGTGTGTGTGTGTGTGACTGTTTGTCTATAATTGCATTTCTGTTCTTTATTTTACATGTGAGATATTCACTTGAAACCAAGCAGGTAGGTGTATCATTGTGCTTATTTTGCTTCCTGTTACGGGTGGGCAATATAAACCTAGCACAAAAAGTAAGGAAATTTGTGTTTGGTAGATTATTTCTCTGTGGTAAGAATGATTTTTGGCAATAAATCTTATACCATTGGAAAGCCTGTTTAGTTCCCTTTCAAAAGGTGTCCCATTTGTAAGGAACATGCAGTTGTGGGAGGAGCAGCATCCTTGAGTATGTGGGTTGCACCCATGAAAAATTTGCCAACTCTTCTCTGCCAATGCCAAACAGCTTATTCTGCCATTGACTCGTTTGGTGTTTGGTGGATTGGATGATTGAAGTTTGAAGAAACAAGACATATTAACCACTTAGTTATTATATCCACATTACCGATGACTATCAAAAATCTGTAATATTTTGTGAAAGCACCAATTGTCAACCCTACAATATCGCCACCATATCGATATCGAGGTATTTGGTCAAATATATAGTGAATGAATTTTCTCCATATCACCCAGCTCTACTTCCTGTACAGCAAAGACATTTCACGCAATATAAAAAACAACTTGTTGTGTTGTTTCTTTAGAAGTTTCTATGTTGAAAATGAACATGACAGATATGCTGTGGAAGTTAACATTGGCGTCTGGTTGAATATCTAAAATCTTTTTTAATGCAGAGATATGTTATCATATACCTGCGACCGTGTGTATTTACTAAAAGCAGCACCCGTGGGTATATTGCTCAAAATGTGAAAATGAAACATATTATCCGATCTATCATGTGTGATCTATCATGTACGTTGATTCAGAGAGGTCGACTGCTAGATTGACTTTTAGCAAGAGTGAGAGCGGCCCACTGCGCTGTCGATTCATAACAAAAACGGTCTTAACAAAAACTGTCTATGTTTTCAAGGCAATATGGAGACAATGAAGTACCTACATTGTCTAGGTGCTTCTAGTCTCAATAGGAAATGCTTTTGCAGCTATGAAATTAGACAGTGAGTGCATCTGCATTCTGAACCGTTGATACGCATTCTGCACAGCTAGAAACTGACGTGTATTACTATAGCCAACATGGAACACTGGACGAAAGTCTGGATAAAAATGCACAAAAAAATCTAATCCTTTAATTACATTTACAGGTGACACATTTACTTATAATTCTCATAGACTTAGTAACTTATTTTTTTTCTTTTCTTTTTGGTATTCTTAATAAAATATCTCCCAAATGGGAAAACCAGGCTCAGTATATAAAACCGTGAAGCACGAACACTTTTAACACGCAACCACTTTCTCCCTTCACACACACGCGCTTGTGATTGGTCCAGATTGGTTCACACATGATAGTAGGGTAATAAATGTTGTCTTTTCCTTTTTAAGAAAGTCTTTATTGTGTATAAAGAAGAAATGAGCATTTGGCCAATGAAATGTGTTTTTGTTACTGTTACAAGATTGTTTCTCAAACTTCTTAGTCCATTTAATGAATTATCTCATCACACGTCATCTGAGGTCACCCTTTAACAACATAAGCCGGCAGATACATTTGAATTAAAAAAACAGGATAGAGTCTTCTTTTCATTCTACAAGAGCCTTCCATTGCTGATTCAGCTTAAAATACAATAAAAAGTTTCAATTGTTCTGTAACTTTTGGTCCAGGTAAGGTAACTTAATACTTTCAGAGAGTAATTTTCAGATTGTTGTCTTAACACATGTACAATTCTCCATGATGATTACTACATCATATTGTCATCTTTGAATGAAATATGATAACAATTGAACTAACTGTACTTTTAGAATACTTACTTAACAAAGAGGGAAATTCTCAAAGCTCTAATACTCGTACCAAAGATGTAAGTGTGCACTTAATTGTGTTATTTTTTCCCCCACAGGGAGATCTTTGAGTTGGACAACTACAGTCCCATCCCAGTGGAGACAGAGGAGGAATATAAACTGGTAGTCAGCCGCTTTCCCTTCCACGATGCTGAGATAGAGAAGGTAACAAGTTCAAGTACCATAGAATCACAAACCCATAGATCCAAAGAAAGACTACTTCTAGTTTTAGTTACTTCATTGTGCATGCATATAGACACATACAATTAAGAGAGCTAGAAAGTTGGTCCTCAGCAGATATTCACAAAGCAGACACACCTACACACCTTTTACCCTCCTTTAACTTCCACAACATTTATATTCACAGAATCATAATCTTGGAAGCATAGGAGTGAGACTTGAAATTCTTAATCTGGGTGTATATTAGATATTAATGGTAACGATCTAATACTGTTGGTGTGTGTGTGTGTGTGTGTGTGTGTGTGTGTGTGTGTGTGTGTGTGTGTGTGTGTGTGTGTGTGAGCAGCAGGACTTTCCAAAGAAGCTGCCAATGTCCCAGTCTGTCCCTCAGATCTACACACAGGTCAAAGAGTTAATTTACGCCAGCCTCAAGTTCTCTGAGTCCTTACACCGGAGGTTGGTCTCACAGAACATTTAGTATGGCTGTGTCCGGAATGAGTCACTGTTCCCTTTTTAGGGTGCTGTTACGTGGTCAGCCATTTCCAGCCGATGGAAATTCTGCCGGATTTCACTCTTTTTGGCCAGATGTCCGTCCCCTTCCTCTTTCTTTGTGTTGGCATTCTAACCTCTGGTGGATTTGTGAGGACTATGGTTAACTGCTCCTCAGATATCTGCAGGGTAAATCCAGACAGCTAGCTAGACTATCTGTCCAATCTGAGTTTTCTGTTGCACGACTAAAACTACTTTTGAACGTACACACGTTCCACCAAAACAAGTTCCTTCCTGAGACTATTTAGCAGAGGCAGCGTGGCTCTGCCTGGTGCTTAGTGCTGCCCATGACAATTGTGATTGGTTTAAAGAAAGGCCAATAAACCAGAGCACGTTTTTCTCCCATCCCGGAATGCTGTGTGGACTAGGGCAAAGCAAGACTACCTAGCAACCAACAAGTAACTTAGGATCATCGGTTCCAAATTTAACACACGCAAGTTTTGGTTTCCGTAGCGGCCACCCTACATTCAGCTTCCTGTTGTGTTGCAGCGATGGAGCACAGTAAGCGGTGCTCTAAAGTGTGCCTTTATTTTACGTTGAAAAAGCCTGGTAAAACTGTAAATCACCATTATATCAAAATAAAATGGTCCTCTTATCATGTGACCCGTTTCAACTCCACCCCTCAGAGAATCGGAATTGGAATCAGAATTGGTCAAATCAAAACGATGCCCAACCCTACTGTTAGCGCAGAGAAAAATGACTGTGTAGTGTCCAATGTTCTTTTCATTCAGCCCATGAGCTCACTATATAGTCTGCTACATAGAAGTCCCTGATATAGTGAGAAGGTTGCAGTAAAAGAGTGAATGATTCCGGACACAGCCTATATGTTCACTTTCAGTATGTCGAGGTGGACACTTGAACATATTACACGTATTATCTTGACTAACTTTTTGCCTCTTTGTTGTGAAACTGTGAAATATCTGGACTTGTAAGACATAAACTTTGTTTGTGTGTCCAGTTCAACAGAGATTGATGACATGTTGCGGAAATCAACCAACCTGCTGCTGACAAGAACACTCAGCAGCTGTCTGCAAAACCTCATCAAGAAACCTCACATAGGACTAACTGAGGTAGGAACAAGACTGCTGTTACTAATCACACACACACACACACACACACACACACACACACACACACACATCATAAGCGGCTGTGTCTCAGGAAGAAGAGTGGTCTTCCGCTTATCACAAAGTCGGTGGTTGGATCCCTGTTCCCTATAGTCTACATGTCATAGTGTCATTTGTAGGGCTAGGTATCGTTAAAAAATATTCTATACTGTAACTGATACCAAATACAGTGACTTTGATACCCATTCCTAAACAATCATTTTTTCTATACCAATTTTATGAAACAAAAAGAAATTACAAAATTACACGTTACGGCACACAATTTTTTGTTTATTTTTCAGCTCCTACTACGTGAGCCCCGTCTCTGTGTAACTTAGAGTTTTTCCTGTGTGTCTCTGCGACGTGTTACGTTAGACAGCCAATCACAGACATTATAAGATCTTGGCAGAAGCATGCTGCATGCTGATTGGCTCACTGATGCTGATGGGATTTACTCCTCCATCCATCCATCCATCTTCGTCCACTTATCCGGGGTCGGGTCGCGGGGGTAGCAGCTCCAGCAGGGGACCCCAAACTTCCCTTTCCCGAGCCACATTAACCAGCTCCGACTGGGGGATCCCGAGGCGTTCCCAGGCCAGGTTAGAGATATAATCCCTCCACCTAGTCCTGGGTCTCCCCCGAGGCCTCCTCCCAGCTGGAACACCTCCCTAGGGAGGCGCCCAGGGGGCATCCTTACCAGATGCCCGAACCACCTCAACTGGCTCCTTTTGACGCGAAGGAGCAGCGGCTCTACTCCGAGCTCCTCACGGATAACTGAGCTTCTCACCCTATCTCTAAGGGAGACACCAGCTACCCTCCTGAGGAAACCCATTTCGGCCGCTTGTACCCTGGATCTTGTTCTTTTGGTCATGACGGGATTTACTCCTTAGGTATTGAAATTGGTTATTGAATGACGAGGCAATTTTTAAACTCAACACTTTAGAGACAATTCGATCGGTGCCTATAAAGTATTGAATTCGTCACCCAGACCTAGTCATTTGACAGGATACAGACTTACCCCAAATTGCCCCCGATGGCTGTGGAGTGTGCTTGTGAATGTTTATGAATGTGTGACTGTGAATGGGTGAATGCTGGCTTGTGTTTTAAAGTGCTAAGAGTGGCCGCTAAGACAAGAAAAGTGCCGTATAAATGTAGTTCATTTACCTTGTAGAACCAAGAATTTAGTCTGAAGTTGTAACCTTCTTTGTGTAGCTGGTGCAGATCATCATTAACACCACCCACCTGGAGCAGGCCTGCAAGTATCTGGAGGAGTTTATAACAAACATCACCAATGTCTCCCCTGAAACAGTACACACCACAAGACTCTATGGCTTGGCCACGTTCAAGGTAAACTGTTTTTGTGTTAATTATACCGTTTGTTGCCATGTGTCTTGTTTCTGCTTTTCATCTTTTTCTAAATCACACAAACTGACCCAAAAGGTACTACACAGCACATTATTTTCTTTTGTCCTTGGTGCTGGCAGACAGTTCCAGGGCCTGGTGACAGGCTGTTCTGCTCTTACAAATAGCCCTGCAGTATTGTCTGCTCTTATTAAAAGCACTGCGATGCCAGCCATACCAGAGACAGCAGGCTAAATGAAAGCAGCATCAGCAGAGAGTCAAAACATTGATCAGCTCTCATGTGTTTGGCTGAGTTCTGATCATATGGTTGTTATCCTAATTGGCCATAGTACATGTCATGTTTATTGTGTGTCCTGTCTTATCATGTATTGTTATTTACACAAACGGACAGACACACACACACACACACACACACACACACACTGATTTTGGAAAAAAAGATTTTGATGATTTCTGACAAATTCATCTTAACTCATAATTATGTCAACATATATTATTAACTATATATTACAGGGGAACTCCAACAATTTCAGACATCAAAGTTACAGGTGTTAGGGAGTACTACTGTATATGTGAAAAAAGTAGTATAAAGCCTTTAGTGTCTCCAGAGGGAGCTGCGTGAAGTCTGATTAATGTCCTCAAGTGATGTCACTTGAGTCAGTGCCGGTTGGGGCTGAAGACTACAAGTTTGGAAATGGAAAGACTCTGGGGGTGTGGAGTTAGAAAGAAATGAGTTAACCAGACCTCTGGAGCCAGCTCCTCATCTCTGCTCCAGGCTAGCAGCTCGAGGGTACTAATCAAATCCAAACTGTCGGCATTCAAGTACATTACCCCTTGTAGGAAATATAAGGACCAGGAGCCAGATGTATACAACTATTTGTAGATTCATACTAATAACTGTCAAAGACAGAAATATGCATTATAATCTTTTTTGTCAGATTTATAACCATTTACATACTGATAGTTGTAGTGTTCTTATGTAACAAAGTACAGATACTTAGTTATTGTACTTAAGTAGAATTTTCATGAATCTGTACTTTACTTTGTTATTTATATTTCTGGAAACTTTTACTTTTACTACTAATAAAATGTATACTTTTATTCCGATACATTTCCCCTAAGCATCTTCGTTACTCGTTACTTGCAAAACATGTTTTTGTGCGTTGGAGTAAAAAGTTCTTTCTCACAAAAATTGACATTTCTGTTTCTGTTTTTCTCTTTTTTGTCAGACTTCAAATTTGATGTTTAAGAAGGTGTGGAAACCCTGAATATTATGCTTTACTATGAGGAAGTCACAATAAAGTCCAGGATCAAAGTTTTTATGTACATATACTTCTAATAATTAAGTACATTTAATTAAAAAAAAAAATACTTTTGATACTTAAGAACAGTAAATATCAGATACTTGAAGACTTTTACTCAAGTAATATTCTAAAAGGTGACTTTAACTTCCACCAAAGTCATTTTCTGATAAAATACTTTTACTCGTTTTACTCTAAGTACTTATACCTTTATTCAAGTTGTGCTTTCAAGTACTTTATACAAGACTGGATAGCTGTGCCTGCTCCACCACTCATTAGACCTGTCGGTGACAAGAATGGCAAAGAAGAAGTGTAATTTCACCGATTATGACACATAGTTAAGTCAAGTCATTTTATTTGTATAGCACATTTAAACCAACAGTTGACCCAAAGTGCTTTACAGGTAGAGCAGGGAAGGCAGAAACAGTATGCCTTGAAAATACATAATCAAGTGTGCAAGACTCCATGAATATAATTAGGCAAAGGTGAAGTCAAATAATATAACATAGAATAAAACAACAATAGAAAAAAAAAAAAGTTTACTAACATTTAAATGCAGCACTAGAAAAAGTCACACATTCCCACTGCCTGTTTGCCTCAGAACCTTCCCAAGGCTGACGCTTATTTCATGCACACCATATTCCCGCTGCATGAAATCCAAATTGTGTGTCCTAGTGACTGCTGTCAAGCAGGAAAAACAAGAATGAAACAAGAGGACATATAAAAAAAAAAAAAAAAAAAATACTGTAGCTGAGGTTCTCCAACAGCACCAGAGCAGCTGTCATTACACACGGCTGTGGCTATTTATAGTGGCCTATATCTGTATATCATCGTAGTGATAGCTCAATCATCATCATTTCAAATTGCTTCAAAATTCAGGATTTACAGGGAGATGGGGGTTCGAATTTAAGTAAAAAGTAATAAAATTCATCGCTCATAAATTGAATTCATTTTTATAAGTGCACCTTTGATTGAAATTTCACAGAAGGCTGTGTAGACTAAAACAGTGTTTTACTATCATCTAACCCGCAGCTGTCTAAGCTAAAACTGTGTGGATGCCTGGTCTGAAACATGCAGGAGGTGTTCTCACCGGCTTATTCTTGTTTTATAAATACATGTTTATGTGTGGAAAATGGCGTATGCATGGTTTTTGTCCATACAAATCATGTATACATCTGGCCCCTGGTTTTACAACGAAAAACAAATCTCTGGTTCTGCTGCATCGATTTTTTAACTGTGCATCAAGAGTTTGGCAGTGTTACAAGATTGCAATGCTAAATCAGTGGTGTGCTTTTTGAAGTACTTGTTGCTCTAAAAACTGTTCTAGATCAACTTCAAGCTAGTTTCAAAGAAGTAAAAAAATTCCAGGCTCAAATTAATAACCGTAAAATCAAGCTTACTCAGTAATATCCATGGTCTAGCGCACTAGCTAATGCTAGCACAACAGTTCTCCAGTTTGCTAATTGGAATTTTTTTTGTCTATTCCTAAATGACTATAGCTTTAAAATTGTATTTAGTCCCATTAAGGCTTGTCAAAGGGGCTTATAAAATATATTTTCCAGGATGCTCGTCACGCTGCCGAGGGAGAGATTTATACCAAACTCAACCAGAAGATCGATGAGTTCATCCAGCTAGCAGACTATGAATGGGGTATGGCTGAGTCGGACGGTCGTGCCTCTGGATACCTCATGGACCTGATCAACTTCCTGCGTTCCACTTTCCAGGTCTTCACACACCTCCCGGTGAGTCTCATCCACCACCCGCCAACCTGTGATCCATTGAACTTGCCACTTTTCTCTTGGAACTGTGGGACGTTGTGTTCTTGGTTTTTAGACCCATTTTATCTGCTTTCAAATTGCGTGTGACAGTTTTGACTTTGATGTTGTCGATACTAGGGATGTAATCATTCCTTTTTTCCATTTTCCCTAAACCCCAACTGTTTTCTGTTTTGCACATGTCCATCACATCCCTATTAAAATGTGTGTACTGTGTGAAAGTGAATTGTTTTACATTGGGAGTTTAAAGTTGAACTGAGTTTGTGTTGTGTTGGTTATCTGTGCATATGCATGGTAACTGTGCTGTTACTGACTCATAAACGGCTTTTGCACATACTGACATCTTCAACAAGACACATTTGGTGATATCAAAGTGTGAAGGACTTGGTCAGTAAATGTGTTTTGGCGTAGATAACAGCTGCAGCTCAGTCACTTCCACTCTCAGTGGGTCACTTGCCTGCTCTTCTCTCCAACATCTTTTATCATGTCTTGAATGAGTTCTAGCTCGTTTTCTGTTTTTCAAGAATGTCTCGTGTCCCCCCCCCCCCATCCACACCTCCTGTAATGAATAGCACTGTGACTAATTTGCTTTACTACCAGTTTTATTCCTTGATTATTTTGACTTGTCAAGCATGCAAGATATCTCTCGTTGAATTTACCTCCTCCTGTCCATTTATTGTTGCCACATTTCTTTTCCTGTCCTTTCCCTCTTTCCCTCCCCCTCCTCCATTTTTGGTTGGTTTGGGGGTGTGTCTGCTCAGAATAACAACAATGACCATGCGTCGATGTCGGTGAGTATTCCTGCCTGGTTGTTACAACACTATGCTGCCATTCTACAAGCAGAGGGGAGATACAAAAAGCATGCTTATGTTTGACTGTGGAAGCTCCGCTACTTCAGGCTTGTTGATTCTTCTGGCACCTGTTGTAACCCTTACGGAGAACATGTTTTAGTTATTGCGTTTTAGCAATACATCGTCCAAAGGAACTTTGTGTGAGAGGACCAAACAGCAGCCACCGCAGCTGAAAGCTAAAGCCAGAGGGGAAGATCCTCTAAAGACCGCTAGATGCTGGCCAAGAAAGCTTATTCACTTATCTAAGCCTCTCTCTCTTAAAATATCAAGTCAACCGTTATCTCCATAAGACATGGTTTCAGGGCTAAATGTCAGAATCATAAAGGACGTGGAATTTGCCTTGGCGATTGGTGCATACATACACAAACAAATGAACAATAAATACGTAAAACCGAGACAAAAATATACAAAATAGCTGTTTACTGTGTCTTGCTTATATGGACGTAAGTTTGGTTTCAAAAGTCGGGGGAGGCATGATTTCAGAACAAACTGAATATGTGTAGTTGCTATGAAATACTTTTTTTAAAGTCAGGCACAATAGCAACTGTCATCATGGGTGACAAAGTAATCTCAACTCAAAGGGCCCTATTTTAACGATGTATGCGCACGGCGTGAAGCGCCTGGCGCAGGTGCATTTAGGGCGTGTCCAAATGCTAGTTTAACGGTGGAAAAAAGGGTCGGTGCGCTGGGCGCATGGTTCAAAAGGATTGTACTTAGTGTCTTCATTAATCTTAGGTGTGTTTTGGGCGAACATGCAATCAACCAATCAGAGATCATCTCCCATTCCCTTTAAAAGCCAGGTGCATTTGGACCTTGGACCATTGCTGTTATGATGGAGGATTGGCTGAGCAGGAAGGAGAGATGTTCAGGAGAAGAAACTGATCTTCTCCTGCGTGAAGTGAAAGTGCGCTAGCAGATCATATTATAATACTATTTCACATTGTAATATTTTTTATCTTTTGCATGTGTGTGCTGCTGTGCGTCCCTGTGTGTGTAACAAGCATAGTGTGCGCGCGCTGTGCACGAGCCTAGGAGCATTTTACTAATGCTCTGTTAAAATAACAATGAAATGCTGCGTTATTGACTTTAGACCAGGTTTTTCTTGGTCAATGGCGCGATCACCTCCCGCTGCCTCAAGATAGCAATACGCCCAGAATGCACCTGAACACAACTCCCTGTAAGACCACAGATGGGCGCCGTGCATTTGCTATTTAAACGACATGGGCGCTGGATGGGGAAGTTCCACCCTACGAAGCAGTTCGATTGGTTGGAGTTAGGCATTGACCTCGAGTGGTTAAGGTTAGGATAGCTGATGGCCAGGGCATAGATCTGAACAAATCAGGTTACGTTACCTTGCGTAAGCGTGGACGCCTGGCCAATAGTAGTGTGTTAATGCTGTTGAAGGGCGGGTCTTGCCTAAAAGGGTTCCATAATCACGCCGCACATCCACACCAACAGATACAAATAATGCAACCTAGAAACGTTTTGTTTTGTTTTGTTCAAATAAGTCACATCAATAACATTTCCTGATATTATTATAGCATATTGCCTACATACAGGACTCCTGTGTCGGGACACAACTTTTATAGACAGAGAGAAAGTGTAATTAGTTTTGTGTTGTGATATTTTACACATATAAAGGGATGAATACTGTGGGCCTACATACCTTAGTATAAATGGTTATAAGTGCATGTGAGTGAATATTGACGTGCAAATGTATTGGCATTCTAAACTCCTATGGTTACCTCCTCCTCAGATCTCTGCAGGGTAAATCCAGACAGCTAGCTAGACTATCTGTCCAATCTGAGTTTTCTGTTGCACGACTAAAACTACTTTTGAACGTACACATGTTCCACCAAAACAAGTTCATTCCTGAGGCTATTTTGCAGAGGCACCGTGGCTCCGTGCGGAGCTTAGCACCGCCCACGAAGATTGTGATTGATTTAAAGAAATGAATAATAAAGAAATAAACCAGAGCAGGTTTTTCATGTTGTGTGGACTAACCAGACCTTTGTTTAGCTGTCATGTTTGTTTATAAAGAGAAACAAAAGTCACAAGGAAGTCTGTGAGACTAAAGACTTAAAGACCATGGTATGTGACAAGAAAGTCACCCTTTACTGACTACCTCCACACTAAGCCATCTAACAAAAAGCAGTCTGGTTGCTGTGCTAATGCCAAACTCATGATTTAGTTGTTTTCATTTACATATTTTCTGTTCAACAACTGAACAAATACAAAACTGGTTTGATGTAACTTTACTGCTACACAGCCCCTAACCAGACTCAAGTTATTGTTTATTGAAGGCTTCATTTCCCACGTCAACACTAAAACAATACAACAAATCAAGCTGGCATTCTGGAGAGCATTTTCAAAAAGCTCAAAAACAGTGACTTTGTGTGGATGCAAGGCCAAAAAAGAGTTTTCATAATTCAGTTTTAAAATTTTGCAGACTTAGTGACTGAGGGAAAGCCATGCATGGAGTAAAGCCTTTCTTTTTGTGGCACATCGGCGTGTGAATGCTCCCTGAGTTGGCTAACAGTCTATGCAGAGTCAGAAATTAACTTTTTTATCGAACAAACTTGTTAATAGGCTGAGATGTAATACCTGCTCAGAGTGAATGGACAGCCCTTATTGCTGCCCCACTATGTATCACTGTTGTCTGTCTGCCGGTCAATTGTCAGCATGAAGGATGTTAAAAGGGATGTTGTGGAGCTCAAACAAAGGAAAGCCAAATATTCTTTTGCTTTTGCAAGCTGAACACTCACATTTCTTACATCAAGCCTCTGTGGCTCTCCAGGGTTCAAAGAACAATTTTGCAAGGTACCATCAGTGATTTCTGTTTTCTACTTGCATACCTTTGATTATGGCAATTAACTGATTATCTCTCCAGTGTTGTTTTTAATAGGAGCGTTTCCTTATGTAACTTTGTATTTAAATAAGACTGCCGGCTGTGCATTATCCTTGACATTTGGGGCACCACATCATCCCTGGGTTTAAGAGTTTTTGCATGACTATCTGTGAGAATGGATTGTGTTGCGCTGCTGTTTTGTTCCTGTTTACCACAAATACTAACCGTAATTTACTGATGCATTCAAAGTTACTGTTAGCGTTTCAAACCCTTGAGGGGAGGTATAAATTATAGCAATTCCATTGTTTCAATTTGGATAAAATAGTTAAAACTTAACTGTTCACAAAAGGAGCAAAATCAAGAACACCTCAAGTAGTCGAAACGCTCACGATCCCTATTTATTTATGATATGTGTATTAGCTTATGTGATGCCTTACCTGCATGTGTTGGGCTATTTGTGGTTTTGGTTTTATGTGTGATGTTTTGCAAAGAGCACATGTTGGAAAATGAATAGCACTGTAAATGGTCTCATACCTTTCTGTGACCCAATGATCATTTCCTTAATTAATTGCAAGTTTTAGCAGATATCCACGGTAAGGTGAGAGTTCATGACATAAAAATCTCTTAAAAATAAAAACTGTCCTGTATAGTTAAGCATAGTTTTTTTATGTGTGAAGATTTCCTTTGCACCGTAGCTTATTATCAGGCTTGAACGGGGGTTGGGAACCAACACTAAACCCAATATCTATAACTCAATAGCACTCAAACCCATACCTTTTGTCAAAGATTCTTTCTATATACTTATTCTATACTCATCAGTTCTTACTCCTGGTGGTGTTTCGCCATGTCTGACCTTAACTCCAATGCATAACGGTTCTTTGATAGAAAGTATCTCCAATGAAAAATATTCAGAGTAATCGGAGTAACTGGGATGATTAGATACCACTAGGGGTGAGTGATTTTTGGGATTTGGGGTAACTGAAACAAAACATAATTAAAATCAATAATGTAAATTGAATTCCTCATTCTTTGTCTTCATCTTATCCGATGCATCACTCCTCTTTCACTCGAAAAACCACACACACATGAGAGGTTCCTGCTTTAAGGACAGAGCACTAATCACTAATAAAGTCATAATGGCATTCATCAACAATTTTTGTACCACCAAACACCCACATGCACTGTCTTACTGCTTTTGTCTATGTTTATGTGCATTGCGTCTTGCTTCTATGTCCATAATTCATTGCCATTGGCTATTGCTATTGCAGTGTGTATCGACATTATGCAGGATATCGATACAAATCACTGCTTCAAAAGCTTCATGCACCTTGCTGTCTGCACTTACATGTATGTATAGATTAGGATTAGGGATGCACCAATACAGATGCCAGCATCTGGTATCGTTCTGATGCCGTGTGCATGTACCTGTTCTTGTAATCATAAAATGACTCCGATACTACCACACTCAATACCACCTCATAGCAATGTGACAATAACTTCTCTGTTGAGCAGGTATAGGCAGCGGAAGAGGAGCAATGCCAGCCGTTTGGAGATTTTGGGCTGTAAAAATAACAAAGGCTCTTACCCAATATATGATTGCAGCTGAGATTGGAGCTGAGATATGAGATTGCCAGCCGTCAGCACATCACAGAAACTAGAGGCGTTGAAAATAATCATTGCATCACGATTCTGACTTGGACGATTCTGCATCGATGCAGTGACAGACCATAACTGATTATTGCCTACTGATGTTACTTGTTGATTTTCCGCTCGCTGCTCTTTTTGTTTCTGTTGTCTGCTGTGTTCAGACTCCACTACATTCAGGAAGTGTCTGTTTTAAAAGCAGATACAATAAAAAGGGGAGTTTATATATACTATATGACTGCTTGAATTTGTTAAT
Source organism: Sander vitreus (assembly GCF_031162955.1). NCBI lineage: Eukaryota > Metazoa > Chordata > Actinopteri > Perciformes > Percidae > Sander > Sander vitreus. Next base: position 27,074,152 of record NC_135875.1, on the reverse strand, counting down.
GAAAACTGTGTAGCATTATATAATAATATTGAGGAGGTGATGCATCGTGATATCGTATCGATTTGAATCGTTGACAGGATAATCGTAATCCAATTGCGACACCAGTGAAAATTCACACCACAAACAGAAATGCTCAATGGTGTTTTTTGCCTCCAACAGCGCCTTCCAGGCAGCTAACCCTCACCTTAACCCTAAACATAACCATTGCTGCGCTGCCTGGGAGGAGACGTTGGGGGCAAAAAACACCAAAGACCAAACAGAAACCGTGTTTCCATAGATGCTTTGTGAAAAAGCACATTAGCAGCCTTTTGCCCGTAAGCCACTGATATTTGGAGTAGCAGTGTCAGCCCAATGTCTCTCATCAGCTTAACCGGTATAAACATGAAGATATATGAAGCGATATTTCAATCTGTTCCATCTGCAACGCTGTTTTAACAACCACGGCGCTACTCTTTTTGGTTTGTTTTTTTAAACAAACAAGCTTAGACAAATGCTTTCGACTGTTTATATAGTTTGCCACAAGTCTTTAAATTCGGATAAAATCTTGTGAACTTAGCCGGCCGTAAACAAACCATCCTCTCTGCTGGAGCTGGTAACACATGGCTACTTAATATGCACCTGAAACACATCATTGGACTTTGCGTTCTTCATTCTTTCTAAACTTCACTCAGTATTTTGATATCAGGAATGAAATGATTGATTTTATTGACACTAGCTCAGGGAAATGTCCAGCCCATGGGCACTGTGCTTTGAATAGAAAGAAGGCAAGGTACTTTGAAAATACTGCTTTGTTCTAATTGACAACACTATCAGAACAGGTCAAAATCATCTGTGTTTGAAAACACCCTCAGACCTCAGAGGGATTATTAAGTACTCATATAGGCAGTGTTGGTCATCTTACTTTAAAAAAGTAATTAGTTACAGTTACAAATTACTTCTGCATATAGGTACTCTGTATCGGCAAGTACCCAAATGTAAGTACCTGTACTTGGTCTTAAAGAAGTGGTATCGGTGCATCCCTAATTAGGATACATGGTGCAGAGAAGGTAGACTGTCTGCAGTGAGTGTTGCCTGGCCAGTCTTCAGTCTTGTGCTGCGCTTGCTGACGTTTGCAGCAGCGACTCCCATTTTGGTTTGGTCGTGGTTCAAAACAGACTTGTCTTGTTGGCAATCAACTGTTCACTTTGCCTGTGTATGCCCGGTCTCAGACAATCTTTCCCTGAAAGTCAAGTGGTGTTTACCCAAATAGCCAACCTCATTCTCTGTTTTTCTCATCCCCATCCTAATCTTTCCTACACCTTTCCATCTTTCCCTCCTCTTTTGTATCCTCTCATCCTCTGTCACCTTCCTTCACTTCCCTCCTTTCCCTTGTCTCTCTCTCTCTCTCTCTCTCTCTCTCTCTCTCTCTCTCTCTCTCTCTGCAGGGTAAAGTGGCACAGACAGCTTGTATGTCAGCCTGCAAGCATCTGTCCACATCACTCATGCAGATGCTGCTGGACACAGAACTCAAACAGATCAGTATGGGGGCCATTCAACAATTCAACTTAGATGTCATTCAGTGTGAATGTAAGTATAAATAAATGTAATGTTGATTGATTTATTGATATTATAACTTTATGTTATATCTACAGGGCTGCAAAGTCTTCAAATAACTTGGAAGCTAAAAAAAATGGAAGCATGTTTGCATGTGATCACAGAAAGTACAATTGGAAAGAAACCCTGTTCATTTTTTATTTTCTAGCCAAGGAGTCAAGCATTTGCAAACCAGATGTCTTGCGAAAAGCCCATGGATATTTCATTAATTTAAAGGAGGCAGCAGTGCAAATAGGTAGTTAGAAGAAGAAAACAGAAATGAAAAAGAATTTCATATTACATTCAGGCTTACTATCTCATGTGCTACTGCCCAACACTGGCAGAATAGCACATAGTTACTGTTCAACACATATAGAAACACAATTTAAACACACACTTTACATGCACAATAAACAGACACTAAAGTAAATAATTTTAATTCAGAAATATTAAGTATTTTGTTAAAACTTCATAAAGCATCACCCAGACACTAAAGTCAGCAAAGTGGAGCACAAAACTACATGCCTGGGAACCAGAGGAAGCTGCAAGCTCATGTTTTATTTGCTCTGGCAGATGCATCTGGACCCCCCTCCCTTTTGAAATGATTACCAAAAACAAGCGAGATGGGTGCAGCTGAACTTTTTTATTGAAGCCACTATTGTGTCAGTATTGAACGAACTGGGCGGTTTATTTTTGCTAAAAGAAGACTGCACTTGAAGCTTTTGTGGAGAAGAAAGATGTTTGCCATACTTCTGACATTTTAAGTTTTAGCTGTACAGTACAGCTAAAACTTAAAAAGTATATGAAGAGTCATACATTCATGCAATATCCCCATAGTCAAGTACACACATTTTGTAGACTGGAGAATTGTCGTCTGACAAGCAGAAAAGAAGCAAGATGTATTTCTATACAGAAATCCCAATTTGTATTTTAATATAGTAGTCCACATGGTCTTAAGAGAATCATCAGTGACTTTGAAAAATGACATGCATTGTTTTGTCATTTCAAACAAGCATGTTTCATTAGCGAAAGATGAGTGAAGATTTGTCACATTGAAAGATGAGCCTGTCTGTGGCATATAACCCTTCATCATCTGCATGAAAATGTATATTACAATTTGAAGTGGCAGAGATGATAGAGATACATATATATATATATATATATATATATATATATATATATATATATATATATATACACATACATACATACATACATACACACACACACACACACACACACACACACACACACACACACACACATATGGACCATTCATCTATCCTGAAAAGAGTAGTTTTTTTTCAAATGATTTTGATAGGTCAATAGTAAGTGCAGCATGTTGCTGATACTACAGGGCATTATTTCTTACAAGTACCACAGCTGTTGTTGTGGTCTCAATCCTGACTGCTGAGGTTGTAATACATTATTAGACATTGTATATTGTATATTGGGACTTTTGTCTGCAGACAGACAGAAGGCTTTTTGAGTGGCTAGTTATACCTGACAGATACAATGGCCAGCCCAATATATCTACCAATATTGTCTTATGGCAGATATACCTGTTTTGGCATGTGTGTCAGCCAATAAGTAACAAAAAATTGCAGTACAGAAATTCCAATAAAGATATGTTTGAGGTCATTTTGGAAATTGTGACACCATTTTTTAGTTTGTCCACCAGAGAGCACTAGCAATATTGGTTTCAAACCTGTTTTATGTTTGAAAAAGAATTATGTTTGCTGATATATCGTTATCAGAGTTTTTTAAAACTCTAAATTATCAAAATTGGTACCGGCCTCAACAAATCACTGGAGGTCAGGCTCTAGTGGCGAGCATGCTGTTCCCATCTCATCAAAGCTTTTCAGTTGGTGAAGATTTAGATTTGTCACAAAAAATGTAATCCAAAATGGATTAATGTTACAATCTTAGTTACAAAAATTACTAGCATCCCAAAATCAGAGGCATTTTTATACTTAGAGAAAGTGAGTCTAATTGTGTTATTTTCATTGAGATGTATTTTAATCCAGGTTTTAATTGAATTACTATAGACCTCCATCTCCTCTGTGTTTATATGTGGTACCAGCACTAAGAAGGGGACCCGGAGACACAGTTTTTGACACTAGCTTTGTGTACTGTATTCTAACAATGTAATTGTTGTCTGATAGTATTTTTGTTTTTTTCAGTGTTTGCCAGTTCAGAACCGGTCCCCGGCTTTCAAGGAGACACGCTCCAGCTGGCTTTCATCGACCTACGACAGGTAAATGTCTCACTGAGCAGTATAAAAGAAAGTCACTTATGAAATACTTGTGTAATTCAATTCAGTTCAATTTTATTTATGTTATAAATTCATTACAAGAGTTAGCTCAAGACACTTTACAGATAGCAGGTCTAGACCACACTCTATAATTACAAAGACCCAACAATTCCAATAATTCCGCCAAGAGCAAGCATTTAGTTTCAGGTGCATTCAGTGGCGAGGACAAACTTTGAAACCTCGGACAGACCCAGGCTCTTGGTAGGCGGTGTCTGATCGTGCCGGGCAGGGGTACGATTAACAGTGACAATTTTAGTCTCATTAAAGATAAGGGAAATATGACTAGAAATACTAGGTACCACAGTAATCCAAGGAAAACTGCAAGGCGAGAAAACATAAGGACTTCGGGGAATAAACTCCACAGAACTAAGCTAGTAACAAGCATTTCTGGGGCATGAGTGCACACAGATGGAAAGAGACAGTGTAAGCAGAATTAGCCAGTGTAAGTTTAGGACAGCTTTACTAACTGTGCTAATGTTTCTCTCATGTTAGTTATTTCATTAATGTGTTGACGTTTTTTGAAGGTTAAGTTTGTATGTTGTAATGTCAAGTCTTCTACAAATTCAGTTTGTAGAATTATAAGACAATCCTGGTGTAAATTGTTGCAGTCGGTGTTGTGTTATGATATGTTACGTTTTTTTTATTTGAATAGATACAATTCACCAAAGTACATTAACCTTCTATAAAACAAGGAGAAATGTAATCTACCGGGTTTTTAGCAAATTGCTATTTCCCGTCCGTTGTCTCTGAGCAGTATTTGATGCCTAAACTGTAAGGGAGTTTTTTTGTACAGTATGTCTAAAATTTCCAAGGTTAAATTGTAGTGGGTTACCCAGATTTTTAATATGCTTTTTGAAGTCAAGAGTTGGATCAAGAGTGACACCCACATACACATTTTGCCCATTTACGCAGATGTCAGACAAAGTTTGGTATCTATTGGAAAAGTACATAGTCTTTTCAACATTTAGAGAGAGACAGGAGTCATTTAGCCATTTAGCAACATTTTCCGCTTTCCTTGCATTTTTCCCCATGGGTGTGTAGCACAGTGTCATCAGCATGCATCATGATTTCAACATCATTGCAAAAGGATAGGAGATCACTGATGTATATACTGAAGAGCAGTGGTCCTAAAATCAAGCCTTGTGGCAGTGGTCTTAAAATCGAGCCTTGTGGCACTCCCATGGTGCAAGTTTTTAGCGGTGATCATTTATTTCTTATCGGCACACTGTTGTCAGAATCAGAAAAGGTTTTATGGCCACAATAAGTAGACTTATGTGGAATTTGCCTTGGTGGAAGGTGCATACATAAACAAGCAAACATATTAAACATTAATATCAAATAAACAATAAATACAGAAAAAACAAATATATACATCCGTGGCATTGTTGGTGAGGCCGACTGCAAAGGAGAAGTTTGTTTTTTTGTGAAGTTTTAGTCCTGATGGACTGCAGCCTCCTGCCAGAGATAGATGAATGGATAGATAGATAGATAGATAGATAGATAGATAGATAGATTTTTATTGATCCCAAAAAAATGGGAAATAACGGTGTTGCAGCAGCAAAATATCAGACACACAGCACACATACAGCGTAAACATTAAATATTAAATAATAGGAAACAATATACATGAAATAATAATAGAATACTACACGAGCAATATTTAAAATATATACAATTTGGAAATAAAATGTACAACTTTTTCAATAGATATAGACAAACTTAATGTGCAAGTTGGGGAGTAAAATGTACAATTGTTTCACTAGTAATGATAGGATGTAGATGAACCTGTTGTGCAAGGTTGTGCAAGGTGCATTCAGTGCAGTTGTGATGTATATGAGTCTTATCTCACACTCAGTGAGTGTTAAAAGTTGTATTGCCTGTGGTAGGAATGATTTCCTGTAGCGGTCCGGCGACATCGAAGCTGTCGGAGCCTCTTAGAGAAGGTGCTCCTCTGTTGGACCAGTGTGGGGGGGGTGGAGAGGGTGGTCAGGGTTATCCATGATAGATAACATAATAACATAGTTTGTTCAGTGACCTCCTCTCCACCACAGCTTCAAATGTCTCCTGTTAGCAGCCAATAATGGAGCCAGCCTTCCTGATCAGTTTGTTCAGTCAGTTTGTGTCGCTGGCTCCGATGCTGCTGCCCCAGCAGATGGCGGAGGAGAACAGAGCGCTGGCCACAACAGACTGGTAGAACATCTCCAACATTCTGCTGCACACGTTGAAGGATCTCAGCTTCCTCAGGAAATACAGTCTGCTCATCCCCTTCTTGTAAACAGCAGTGCTGTTGATTTTCCAGTTCAGCCTGTTGACGATGTTGACACCCAGGTATCTGTACTCCTCAACCATGTCCACATCTCCACCCAGAATGCAAAGGGGCTGCGGAGCTGTTCCCTTCCTCCTGAAGTCAGTCACCATCTCTCTGGTCTTATCCACATTCAGCAGCAGGTGATTCTTACCAGACCACTCCACAAAGTTGTCCACCAGCAGAGGGGAGGGGTTCAAACTGTTTGGGTCCAGGGTGAGAGGGATCGGCTACAATCTTTCGTCGGACACTTAGATATGATTTGATCTAGTTTTGTGTAGTTATGGAAAGGTTGTAGTTAGCCAGTTTAGTTAAGTAGTATTGGATGGTTGTTTACAGCCCCTCATTCTCAGTGTCTCTGGGTCAGATGTGTGGGGGGGGAGGGTTGTCCCTTTTGACACCACCGCTGGGACGCCAAAGTCAGACATTTTTTTACATCCTATACACAGTGACTTTAAAGTTGTGGTCCATAAGGTTGTTTCTAGCAGCAGCTTTGGCAGTAAGAAGTAATTGCAGGCGGACCTCTGGGATCTCATCTCCCAGAGTTCCTTTTGAAAATGAACAGTGTATGTTGTCGGTAGATTGGCACCTTTGAACTGTGCAGTGCCTTCACATACTCTAGTCCACACTGATAAAAGTGTAGTCTAAGATGAGCTAATACATCCATGAAGATTAGAGCCGTGTAGGGAAACATGCAGCTGTAGAGATGATAGAGCCGAGGAGGCAGCGGCTGGCTAACGTGGCCAATAACTAACTAGCTAGTGGGATTCTTCACTAAGATGGTCAGGGAGGTGCGATTTTTTTCACAGTAAAGCCATCCTGCCACAGAGGGTAGAGATGGCTTCACTGTGGAAAGCATCGCGCCTCCCCGACCCCCTTGGTAAGTAATCCCCCTAGCTGCGTTAGCACTGTTGACAGTGTTAGCAGTCAAACGAGAGGAGTGCACTTAGTCGGTGTCTGTGTCCCACCTGAGCTCCACACATAGACCGGCAGAGGTTGACATGTGATCTCAGCCGATCAGCTCGGTCCTCTTGTGAGAGTGGGAGTTTAGTTTTGTGTTTATTTTTCTTTGGACTCAAAGTTCTTTCTCTGTCAGTCAGCAGTAATGAAATGTAGGTGCCCGATTAACATACGGTTATGGTTTCTTTGCATCTTTCCTTGTCGGAAGTTTCCAATTTCCGAGTCCAATGGAACACAGCATAATGGGCAGTGACAAGCTCCACCTTGGCAGACCATGGGGCAGATGGGGAGACCAACCGCTGCTGACTGACGTAAAAAGCATCACTAACTATGCGCTGTATTTGAATTTAGGGCAGGAAAGTCGCCCCAGACACTCAGATTGTATTACTTGGCAAAGCAGCAAATATAAGCGCTTTCATTAGTGGGTCATATGCTCAATCACCATTGTTTAACTCACTCTTTGATAGATAGGAACCGCACAGTCAATTAACTAGATAACAATCTTACGGACTACAACTTTAAAGACATACTATGAGTCAAGTTGAGAGTGATAGCAGGTTCTAATCCTGTGTTTAAAATGAAGTCCAGTTGCTTAACTGATTATTTTAAGGATTCCATTTTTACAGCCTTTCCTCCTCTGACACAAACAATTCAGTTTAAAACTGTTTAGAGCAGAGGGCTTAAACCAAGAAATAAAGATGATAAAAAAATGCCAGAACGGGACCAATTATTTATATTTATCTACAAACTCATTTCTGTATCTTTAATCTATTTCCACCATTTTCCACTTCCCTTTGTACTTCTCCGCTGTCCCAAATCTCACCTCTTTATATCACATCCAACAACATTGTGTTTCACTGGCCTTTTATTTTCCTGGCCGTAACCTTTTCAACTTTCACCTGTCCCATAGTTCACCTGCTCAAGAAAATTCCTATTCCCAAACACAGAGGCGCCAACCCCCTGCCTCCCTTTTTGTTGTAAACACCAGTGGTATGTAAAGTGTTGCTAGGTCTCATTAACTAGTGTCTGTGCTGACCTGTTAATCTGAGCCTGAGGTGGAGGCTTGACTCTGCATCCAGTCCAGGTCACGGCAATATACTGAGGATGTTTGTTGAAAACGCTGCAAGAAGGAAACGTAAAGATTTTTACAATAGCATAGGACCTCTGAGCCGATAAGATAAACTAAACTCCCTCAGTCAAACTTTAACAACATTTGGGTGTGCATTTTGCCACCCTGTTTATTAGTTTTAAATCATAACACAAGACATGTAATAGAATGTTAGGGACAGGCATATGATGGAATAAAGGTGAAAGTGTCTCCACGCAGCAGCCTATTTAAATCTTAAACCAGTGCCTCAACAGACAGGACAACTGGGATCTGATCTGGAAAGATGACATATGGAGCACGCAGTTATAGTAAGAGCGTTTAATAAGGTGCAACTAGTGGATGAGGAAATCTTTTGCCTTTTCTCAGTCTATTGAAGACATACTTTATGTTGAAACATTAGATGGTGTATCTTGGTCAAGTCTCTCGTTTTTCCAAATCCTGCATATGGAAATATATTGGTGGGATTCTGTTGTGGCCCCAGTGATCAGGTTTTTGTGTTTATTGGGTCCAGGAGTTCAGAAGTAGTGAGGTCACGTGTCAAAGTCCCCCCAACAGCCCCCTTTTTAAACTCAGTTTTTAAACTCAACACAGCTATCTAAAGTGTCACTAAAATAGCTGATTCCGAGCCCTTTGTTCTCTGTTCTTAGTTGTATAAATTGTTCCACATTACATAGCTGTTTTCAGAAAGCTCCCATGGAAACTATTATGAAATTACAACCCTTAAATAAACTGTTACCATCTTATTTTTTCTAAATGCTGTTTCAAAGCTCTTGATAAGAGTTAGATTCTGGTTGACAATGCTGAATCATTTTGGTACAGCGCATCAGTAGAACTTGTAAAATCTCTTCTACAGGCAAGAAAACAATATAACATATATTCAAAGTAAGGTTTACTATAAGTTCTACTATAAATGAATAAACTTGGGTCTTGATAGAGCAGTTCTTTCAGAGAAATTCTCCTGGAAACTGCTTATGAACTCAATGCAACTAACTAAGTAATGGAATTTTGTCCGTATTTCTTTATAATTTGTACCAAATCATGTACTTTATTTCAGGAAACTATTAGAAAATGACTGACCTGACAAATAAATATAAGTGAAATAACAAATTTAATGTTTTAGTTTTTAACTGTAGAATGTGAACTCTGCACCAGGTTGCCAAAACCCCCAAGTTCCCAGAAAAATATACAAAGGTTCTGACCTCAGTGGTAGCTACAGCCTCTCCTGGGCCTGCTTTTAAGTAGAGATTAGTTTCCTGTGATGCAGCTCATTAGACAAGATGTGTCCATGTTCCCTTTTATACAGGCTGCTTGGTTGACATGTTAATCCTAGCCTTAGGGAAAAGGTTTGGGAGGCATCCACAGGCTGAGGTTACACAGGGGTCATCCTTTTACTTTCCCTTTTATCTTATGGCTCCTGATTTCGTAGCTTTAACTGCTTTTTAGATTGTTATCCTGAACCCATTTAGAGGGATTAAAAGTCAAATATTTGGGACAATTTAGGTGATGTCAATTACACACTAGAATGAAAGTTGGTCAACATAGAAAGATTTGAGTGCTGCTATTTGCTGTTGCCCGCAACAGGGTTTGTTACTGCATTGACTTAAAGCTTTAGTGCGTAACTTTTTGATATTAATAAACGTCCGTTACATTCAAACCATTGCCAAATGAGTTGCTACAAAGCTAATTAAGACTATCAGCTCCACACAACTCTCTCTGGATGTCTCAGTGTGACTATGTTCAGAAGATTGTGGCGTCCGGTGACTTTCCCGCGTAGAAACTCGAGTGAAGATAATGACCATCATGGTTTTTAATCCTCCCTGTCCTCCATGGCTACTAGCAACTGTGTGGAGGAGGGGGGGGCGGTGCACGGTCATGGAAGGCTTGTATCATGTGGACGCGCCGACAGTGTTGTTGTCATTACTTAGAATTCCTCTTAGGGGAGACAGAAAGTACGTACTATAGCTTTAAACCAATCTTGGTCAAGAAAATTCTACACCTCAGTAATCACATGTGAAAAGTCATATTGTCTTTAAGAAATATGCTCACATTTCATACTACTTGAAACTAGATCAAGAATTCAATATTTTGTGGCCTTTTTAATAACTGATGCATGAGAAATATTTGTGTTTAAAATAGGCTTTATTATCTATAAATTCATTATAGATGCTGTTCTATGAAGATAAGATGCAGCCAATTTTTACTCTACTTAATTTTACAATTTTAAGCCACCACAATGCAATTTATACACAAAACAAAGCGCCTACTTGCACACTTCAAACACTTAGTTTTAAGTATATAGTGTAGATAACGCAAAAAGTTTGTGCACTGAAAGTACCCGGATGACCCCCTAAAAACGGTCAAAAAGTTCAGTGTGGAACGATGGACCCTACTCGCACTAAACGGGCGCCATCTTGACTACATTTGCATTCTCCACGCTAGGGCTGGCGATATGGAGAAAATCAAATATCACGATATTTTTGACCAAATACCTTGATATCAATACCGCAACGATATTGTAGTGTTGATTATTGCGCTTTCACAAAATATTTACACAATGAGATTTTTGATAAATAATCATCAATAATGTGGATATAATGACTAAGTGGGTAAAGGCAAATAATAGAACAGCTAGAACAGTCTGGTAAGTTCAGAAATTGACATCACTTTACTGTAATGCAGCCTTTAAAACCAGGAAAAGACAACACTTATGCCATATTACAATACCCAAAATCTAAGACGATATCTAGTCTCATCACGATATCGATATAATATGGATATATTGCCCAGCTCTACGCACTCCCTTGACCGGCAGCTGATTGGATGAACGCGTCACGCTCCCGAATTTCAAAGACGACCATAATGGCGGCTTGTTTTACAAAAATAGTTCACCGAAACGTGTTTCTGAAAACATTTTAAGCAAGAAATAGGCCTTGCAGTTGCTGAATCGGTCTGTGTTTTTGATCGACAAAGGTCAGTTTAAAAGACTTTTGTCAGATTTTGAGAGGCGGAGAGCCGAGCGACCACTACTCATTTGCATACAGGAAAGCCCATATTTTTGGCGGGCTGGAAAATCACGTTCACATGTGTTGCGTTCGTCTTGCTCATTCCGCTCGTCATTTCCAGTAAGTGTTTTAACTTAAGTTATGCTAACCATTGAAAGTGGGCACTACGGCAGTAAGTGGTCAGTGCACATTAGCAGTGTACTGACGGAAGTATGCGGAATGAGACACAGCCACGGTCAATATATGACCCCTCACATAAACTGTATATGTGAGGGATCATCTTTATGTAAAGATTGATACATTTCTACAGTGTGTCTATAGGTGTGGTCATGACGAAGAAGGTCTGAACACGGTGTGGTTTAGAGAAGTTAATTTTCTATGGGACGTGAATCAGTCAAATATCAAGGCATTAAAGGATAGCTGACAGAGGAAAGTTGTGTCAAAGCTCTGTAGTGATTTACCAACAAACAAAAAACAGGATAGAGGAGAATATCAATACGCAGTCTCTTTTGTATGACTTTTCTCTCCAATATTCTAGGTGTAAATAAATACGAATGCTACATGGCACAAGTTGTCAGTTAATTATTTACACAATGCTTGCTAACGAGCTTGCAGGCGTTGACATTCCCACAGTGACAAGCAAACAGTGGAGCAAATATTAGAGGTGGTGTGATTGCATACAAAGTTAATGTAACGACACGAGTCATGCAGACATATGATTTTACTCTAGGTCACGCAAGTTGAGGCAAGAATTTTTTTTGGCTGGACCATAAAAATAATTTAACTATCATTTAATCATTTAATATATATATTCATATTATAGACACCACCACTGACTATCCCTCTTGCAATTTGGCCACAATTAAGCATATTGACTATACACGGTCCAACCTTATACTAGGTTTCAACCTAGTCTTGTTTTTACATAATCACATAATATAAGCAACAATCTTACAGCTCCCTTAGATTACAAGATCCAAGATACTTGCTGAGCAGAATATTTTACAGTGTAAAAATCAACTTGTCAGACTATGTAATGGAAATACTGTTACTAAATTACCTGAAACCTAGTTTGGTATTTCTGCACTGCAATTTCTTTTTACTAATTGGCCAACGTATACATCCACAATATGCTAATATCTGCTGATATATGGGTCTGGCTGATCTACCTCTGGTTCACATATACTGACTCAAACACTGGAGACACAACAGGATGACATTTACTGTGGATTACAACACTAATTACTGTCTGCCCACCTCTACTCAAAGACTCAAATCTTGGCAAGTGCCAAGGCAAGGGGACCTTTAAAAAAGTTAAACTTTTACCCACTTGTTACCCACTTTTCTAACATTCAACATAAGTTACCAGGACTAGAAAAGAACAAAAAAAACATGCATGAAAACACATTGCTCGAGAGCTACTTAGTCATGCACCAGTGTAGTGGCAATATGAGAAAATAGTGCCCTATCAGACTGAGTACGTCTGAGTATATCATTAGATACAAGAGAAAGCCTGTCTCTTTTACCTCTTTCACGCCAATGACTAGCGTCGGACCAGCGTTATCTGACCCGTGTCCGACCCTTCTTTTGTAAACTCAAACCAAGCCAGTCCAAACGGGTTGATCCCTTGTCATGACAATTCAGATCCGACCTGGGTCACAACCCGGGAGCGATGCATACCAATTACCTCAGGTACTGGAAATGGGCAGAGGGGATTACACGTCAAATTCAGTGAACAGCTAACATGGTCACATACTTCAGTCCAGCTGTACACCACCTGAACTAGAGTTTTGTCATTGTATTTCTCATTGTACAGTAGGCTCTCTGCAGCCTGCAGTTTTTGCGCTGTGAGTTCGGGTGAGCGAAGAGAGAGGGAGAGAGAGCAAATGGAGCCGTGAATTAGAAAAATAAAGCTTTTTTTATGATTGTTTCACAGTGATTATGTTCTAAAGCACAAATAAATAACCATCAAACAATCAAGAGAGAGAGACAGACGCTCTTACTTCAATTCTCTGCATTTCATTCATTGCAGGTGCAGCAGTAAACAAGTACAGTAAGCTACTCTAATATCAATTTATGACCATTTTAAGATGAGGGGAGAAAATTTCTCTTTGTTTGGAAAAATGTCAGGTTCCCAACTCTTTTTAAAAATAGACAGAGGGAGGAAGAGAGAGATTGCTCAAGACAGCAGCCACACTGCTGCAGACGTGTCTCGGGCGAGCGAGGGAGAGAGAGAGTGTGCGGTGGTGCTGTGACAGAGAGAAGTAAAATCTTATTTTCATACGTTTACATTCGTAAGCCCAGTGAGGCAAAATCTATTTTGTTGTTTGTTTTAGAAGTATGCGGCAACTTGTGACAAATGTGTGCCACCCTTTCCAACCAATGACATATACTGCTCCGCCCCGGTTGTTAGGGACCCTGGTCGTGTGCAATTCAAATTAAAAGCGACTCTCGTCACTATGTCACGCAATGTGAGGGCGCGCCTCATTCAGTTCAAGATTATGCATCGCTTCTATTGGACTGAGAGACTGGAGAATTGGTCTGAAAGACACACTAAATTGTTGGAAAAGTAGGACGACCAATTACTTCATGTCCTATGGACTTGTGATAAGGTCCAGGAATTTTAGACCGGGATACATGATAACCTATGTCAGATTACAGGGACACAGGTTCCTTTGAGCCCAAGATGATTTGTTCTGGGAGATGGGCCAATCCTAAGCGGGACGCACTTCTCAACCGGGGTCGTGAAGCCGAGTACATCAACATGGGTTAACCCTTTCAAACACAAAGTCAACCCGGGGTTCAACCGTAATTGAGCCCTCGTGTGAAAGGGGTAATAGTATCTGTATGAATGAACACTCCTTAAGAACATCGCAGATATACATGAATGTTGCTGCTTTTTTTCCTGAGTGGTGAATGGGTTACAGAAATGTTAGCAGTTTCTGAATAGACACAAATGGCCGGAGAAACGGCTGGTACTGTCTCGTTTATCGGTGTTTTAAGCCCCCAACGTCTCCTTCCAGGCGGCGCTGCCTGGAAGGCACTAGGATTAGGCAATGGTTAGGTTTTTGGGTTAAAACGTAACGCCTGGGATAGGCGTTACGGGGGGGCACTAGCACAAGGGGATATATATTGTGTAAATAAAAACACTTAAAGAACCTCTTTAAAAAAAACAACATGTTCGGTTAAAATAAAAGGTTACCTCCACACAAGCCCTGGCATCTCTCCCGTAGACATTTATTAAGTAAATAAAATATATTTATAGAATTATTTAAATAAGTAGCCCGGTATCAGAATACTAAAATAAATTCTGTCCCAATATTTAAAAAGAATCTATATTAATCAACGTCAAAATAAATACGTAAAAAGGATAGTTAAATTAAACACATTTAAAAGATCTAAAATACTGTCAGAATTACTTACCCTTGAGTTTTACAAAAATATATAAACACACACCATTTAATATTAGTAAAGGGAAGTGTTTTCAAAGAAAGTGCTTCATAAGTAAAAAGTGCCATAAACATACATCATTGAATAAAATCACACTGTTAATGTGTTTTATCATGTTAAAATCTCAGGTAAGTAATTCCCGTTGTATAATCATAATAAATATTTAGCAAGGAAGATAAAAGTACAATAAAATTATTCAAATATAAATAAGGCAGGAAAAAAATGTACAAGAGGTAAACCAAGGCATATTTGAAATATTTATTTAAAACAGTGGGGAAAATAATCATTTAAATTCTTAGATAGAACCCCCTCTACAGGTAAAAACTAAACCCCGGAAAAGAGGAAGGAATAATATAATCTAAAAAGCATACTAAAAGACATATATAGACATATTTTACCAATTAAAATTAATACAAAACAATACAAAGGTCATAAAAATAGAAAACAAATAAAAACAGAAAGGAAAAGAAGGCATGCGGGGGGGGGTTAACAGTTAGATTTGATGCGTTGCAGAGGAGGTCCAGGTGAAACTTAAGGAGAGAGGGAACCAGTGGGAGGTAAATATTCAAAACAAGATGTGTTGTAAAAACTAGATTAAAAAGAGAAGTAGATCCATTTAGTATTTTTCGTTCAGACCCGTAGGGTCTATGGTTTTTAAGAAATGGATCCACTTCCTCTCCGCCGCCCGACGCTGAGCCGTGGTCCAGGCTCTGTTGCTCTCCAGGCCCATGATGCTCTGTACATTTTGGGAGGCATGGAGTTTAAACTGTTCATATAAAACAGTTGTGTCATCGCCCTTATTTAAAATGTACTGGTGTTGTTTGATTCTAAGATATAAGGCATTCCTTGTCTCCCCCACATACAGTCTGTGGCAGGACCTGCACCTAATTGCGTAAACCACATTGATGGTAGTGTGCTGCAGGACCTGTCCCGGGTTAAAACCAACCTTGCTATATGGATTAAAAATGTGGGGGAGACGTATAAAACCAACATCCGAACCCTGAAGCGCTTCTCTAGGGTCAGTATTCTTATTTAAGTTTGTGTGAATTAAAATATCTTTTAGATTTTTGTTCCTCCTGTAGGCGGCGATCATACAGCAGTCCCTTAGCACGTCACAATCACCGCCCGCCCCCTGGAAATTCCTTTTGATGGTAGGTATAAAATTCCTCAGAATTTCTGAGTAGGTAATTACCAGGGGAAGGAGTTGGACGGCTGGATGATGGTTTCTTCTTTGTTTTTAAACTTGCCGGTGACCTCCGCCTTTATACCTCTAAGGAAGCGCCTCGAGTAACCCCTCAACCCCATTGCCCTAAAAAGTGTACTAGTGGCCTCCTCCACATGCTCCGGGAAGGTGCAAATTCTGTGTTTTGGTTAGGTGCCTTGAAGTTAACGGTCGCAGCGTTGCCTGGAAGGAGACGTTGGGGGCTTAAAACACCATTGAGCTACTGTCTCACACATGAAGCCAGCATGTGTGACATGGGCTCTATATGCAGTTTAAGCTTCACACTAGGCCCTCATCCACTCAACATAGAGCCATCATGCAGGCTGTTTAAGGTGTAAACATGGAGTAAGACCCATTGTAAAAGTGATCTAGTTAGACCTAGAGTTTACCTTTTCTCACCTCTGTACCACCAGTCTCTACTGACAAGCCCATAGTGAAAGGGAGAATGGCTTCGTCTTCCATTATAACTACTTTTATACAAAACAATACAAGTCAATGAGACAATAGTATCTAGTGTGAAGCTTCCAAAGTGAAGCTTCACAAGTGCATAAAGAAAAGGAAAGCAGAGAGGGATTTCTAGCGTTTCAGAACGCCCTGACACGTAGGGTCACTGAAAGTAAAGGGGAAACCAAGGAGTTTCACAACAACACATGGTTTAATGTCACAGGGACGATGATTTATCCAACACTATCCTTTTGGGAAATCGCACACACACACACAGCTCATTCTCTTTTTCTTCCACTCAGGCTCTTTCTGTTAATCATAAACATTCACCTCAGCCTAACCTCCGTCACTTCTCGGTTGCAGCTCTAATGTTTAGTGAAAGTGTTTTGAAAATGAAGCAATCTGTTCTTCAGAAAAAAAACATACTACTAAGATATCGTCTTAGATTTTGGATATCGTAATATGGTGATATGACATAAGTAGTGTCTTTTACTGGTTTTAAAGGCTGCATTACAGTAAAGTGATGTACTTTTCTGAACTTACCAGGCTAGCTGTTCTATTATTTGCCCTTTCCCCACTTAGACATGATGTCCACATTACTGATGATTATTTATCTAAAATCTAAGTGTGAAGATATTTTGTTAAAGCACCAATTGTCAACCCTAGAATATCGCCGCAATATCGATATTGAGGTATTTGGTCAAGAATATTGTGATATCTGATTATCTCCATATCGCCCAGCCCTAATACTACCTACAGCACCTTTAATGAAACCGTTTGGTGGTTTGAGTTCTGGGCCCATAGCAAATATAGCTCAACTTTCATTGGGAAAATACCAAATATAAAATGATGTAACAGAGTATGTTCAACATTTCTCATCATATTCCCAAACTTGCAGTTTGTGCTAAGCACCAATTTTCCGCTGGTTATCCAGATCTAAGGTTGCGGTGGCAGTACGCTGCGCAAGGAAGGCCTTCACACCCTATCTCTAATGGTGTACCCAGCCCCCCTAAAAAAACTATTTTGCCTCCCAGTAGATCTTTTCCAGTACTTTTACTAGTCGGCCTTTCCACAGTGACCGTTGACTGTGCTCCACACACACACACACACACACACACACACACACACACACAGGCTGTCTCTCTCTATGCCTCTGAAGCCAAAAGCTGAATATTTCCCAGAAGTGTTTACTATTTCACTCCTATGATAACATGACTCAGCTCGCCCAGCAGAATCCTACCAGATTACACTGATTGTTGTCTTCACTGCATATGGGGTCATCTGTCAGATGTATGTGACAGAGTGGAGTGGTGTGAATGAGATTCTCCTGGATGGGCTTGGATATTGAGAAACAGTTCTGTTGTGGGGGTAATTAGCCTCTGCAGGCTGCATTATTTTGACAAGTAAACAGCCTATCCTAGATGATTTACTGCACACTGCGAACAAAACACATGCATAGAAGGAAAACAGCCTCACAACACATGATTCAAATATTTTACTGATTTATCATCATCAGATTTTTGTGTCCAAAGTTGAACAAAAGGAAACGCCGGCACATTTACTCCAAGCCGCAAAACTTCACATTGATCTGGCTGTGTTTTAATTTGACATGACTTAAGCTGTTTAAGGCTACCCCCAGCTTGGCTTTTGTTTTCGTTGGTTTGGCCATGGCTTTGATCAGTTATGATGATTTGGTAGTCAGTAAAGTAGCATCGCTGAATTTGATAAAGGCAAGAAGATGATCAAGTTGTTGACAAGACAACAGTTAGTCGAGGTGATCTAAACCACTGAAAGTGAGCATCAGAGCCCTGCTAGCAGGCGGATATCATCAGCAATGTATGACGGCTATATAGGTGAAGGTGCATTTGTCAGCCAGGAAATAACAAGAAATGTCAGTAGAGAAATGCCAAAGATACGATTGAGGTTATTTAGAAACGGTCTCCATTACATAGTTTGTCCACTACAGAGCACTGAAAACATTATTGTTACTCTGAAATGTCCCGTTCTCTACATATCTTTATCACAATTCTTTAATAACCAAATTTAAGGGATCCTTATTTACATAGCGGATGATATATTGTTGTCCTATCATGTATCACGTTTGAGGAATATTGGTATTGGTTTCAAAAACCCAGGATGCGTCGGGCTGTGGTGAGCGCACCTGAAACCTCACTACACAGGAAAACTGTGTGCACACAACTCCGTTATCATAACTGATAGGACCAAGTTGTAACCAGCTGGAGCTAAATCAGTTAGATCCTGCTGATTGTTCGGCGAGTGTCAGATTAAGATGGCTGCTCGTGGCTCATCACTTAGCTCCAGGTGAGAATAATGCCATTGTTGCTAAGCCTCTCTCTGTGTCGGAGTCTCTCAGTCAGCTGAATAATGCTATTATCACTAAGCTGTTCTTTCACTGCTCTTTCAACATGACCCAAACACCCAGCTGTTTCACCCTATGACATTAGCATACACTGTGTGTGTGTGTGTGTGTGTGTGCGTGTGCGTGTGTGTGTGTGGTGGGGGGGGTCCATCTCCATCAGGTTAACCAGGGGTCGTTGGGGGGTCATTTTAAATGTTCCTGTTCTCACTTAACTCTCATCATGTTAAACAGCAGAACCCCCCTCCCTTCTCTCTGCAGCTCTCACTCTTCTGTCTTTTCTTTTCTCTACGGAGCGCCGCAGTGACCCAGGATACTAGGGCTGCACCATCTGAGGAACACATGCGATATGCTATAACATTGTTGAATATCGCGATATTACTCCAAATTCCAAATTGCTTGTTGAATTTACAACAAATGAAAGGAAATCATTTCCAACATTCTTTCATTGAACACACTGAACATTGAATTGAATTAAAAAAGGCAGCACTAAAAAAAGATTGACAGTTATAGTTTAAAGTGCAGTTTTCTACTGTAAAACTACTTTTATTTATTTATTTAACCTTTATTTAACCAGGTAGACCGATTGAGAACTAATTCTCATTTGCAGCGAGGACCTGGCCAAGACAAAGCATAAACGTGCAAGACAAGTTACACATTAACTACCCAAAATATAAACATACAGAATACAGTAAAGAATCAACCAAAAATAATAATATTGAATCAATAAATAGTTTGTGCAATGTAATGTGTAAGTAGTAGGGCAGTAATGCAGTACAATACACCCCTCCGCCACTATGCAATGGAGCATAACAGACAATAAAGTGAGAGTGTGCAATAATGCATGAATGATGAATGAGCCTTTCGCGATATGTTTATTGCGGCAGTTAATATTGCGATAAAAAAAACAACAACTATATATTGTGCAGCCCTACAGCACACACAAGTGTTTACCATCATCACATTATCTGTCCCTGCTCCTGACCTGGCTTTAACACAGCTCTCACGCCGCTCCGTTTTGATGCAAAAGACACATGTTCACAGTTTCTGTAACAATGTGCAGGGTATCTACGGCAGGGTTTCAGGATTACTGTAACCTTACAGGAGATGGTGAGGCTGACTTCTGTCCTCTCAGCCAATCAATTCTGTTCTATTCTTGTCAATCTAAGGCTACATCCACACTGAAACATTTATGTTTTTAAATGCATAAATTTTGCTACATTTATGCCTAGTGTCCACACTAGGGCTGTGGAATTAATAAAAAATGTAATCGTGATTACAACTTTTTGGCTCCTAATGATCCCAAAAACAGTAATTGAGAAAAACGATTATTTTGCACATAATGTTTTTGCAAAGTAAACTCTTATTTTGTGTTGTGTTCTGAATGAAAAGTATAAAAGGGAAAACTCACAGTTGCCAGTGTTTGCCAACATCTTTCCAAAAGTCAATGACTTATCGTGTTAAATAATCGTGTTTTCAATATTGACCAAAATAATCATGGTTATGATTTTTCTTTTTTTCATAATCGAGCAGCCCTAGTCCACACTACTCCGGTGTTTTCGAACCCCTTAAACTGAGACATTTGAAAATGTTGCAGACCCCGTTTTACTCTGGACGGATGAAAACGGAGATGCGTTCCCTTCCTGATTGGGTCTTATCTGTCACGACGTGTCCTTCTCTGATCCCCATCACGTGACCCTAATCCGGAAGGAAACACATAACATCAGCCTTGGCTACCAGTCAGTACTATTGAGTACTAAATTGGTGACACTAATCTTGGGTGCCCATCTTGAAACTGTGGCGCAGTGCTGACTCAGCACACCAGGGTTACAATACATCACTTGCAGCACACATCACAAAGAACAATGAGGGCAAAACAGCATCACGGATCTAATGAGTTTCCGGTTCTAATATACATGACCATTCAAAAGTTTGGAATCCCCTGACACAAAAGGGCCCTATTTTAACGATCTAAGCGCACGGCGTGAAGCGCCTAGTGCAGGTGCGTTTAGGGCGTGTACGAATCCACTTTTGCTAGTTTAACGGCAGAAAAAAGGGTCGATGCGCCAGGCGCATGGTTCACAAAGGTTGTACTTAGTGTAGAAGAAGAAAAAACATCAATATAACAGCTGATTACAAATGTTTGAACAGTAGTGTAAATCTTACAAATATATACATTAACATATATTTTCAATTTTAAATTCATTTTGTAGAACTCACTGAGTTTACAGTTTTCACAAATTGGTTTAAACAAAAATGTTCTCTCTTGGATGGAGCATTTGACTGCCTCCCAAACAATCCTGTCTAAAACTCTGTAGTTATTCTGCCACACCTGACATGCTGTAGGATTTGTATGTGAACAACATCACGTCAGTCTCTTCATAACCTTCCCCAACCAAACTCACGTGCTGCCAGCCTCAATATTCCATGTAGGCTCAGGCCTTGCCAGCGGCCGCTCAAATTCGACCTGAGGCCCTTTGCTGGGTGTCGCCCCCCCCATTTCCTGTCTCTCTTCAGCTGTTCTAAATAAAGGAAAAAGCCCTAAATAAAAGCAAAAAAAACAACCACAAAATCTTCCTCTGTTCCTCTGAGATTCTCTGAAGTGAGGTTCTGTTATGTTCTGTATGTCTCTGTGTGTTTTATAGCTCCTGGATCTGTTCATGGTGTGGGACTGGTCAACTTACCTGGCAGACTATGGCCAACCAACCTCCAAATACCTGAGAGTGAACCCAGCCACTGCCCTGGCTCTACTGGAGAAGTGAGTGGATCAGATATTGTGGACCTGTTTACAATATTTCAACATCACTTTTTAAAGGCCCTATTTATGCATGGGTGAGGTTTAGGATGTGGGTGTGCTGGTAGAGTAAATGAAATGCCACCCAGAAACAAATTTGGCAAAAACGTCTTAATGTATTAAAGTATTAATGCTAGGATTTTTGACTTAACAGCTATCAAGTTTCCATCCAAATGTTGTGCAAATTCAAACAGAATTTCAAACATTTTTTATAAAGTTTCCGGCGCTTCTCCTTCTTTTTGTTTAACGCACAAATTGAAAATAGAAATAGAGATCCATTTAATAACACAGAAGCAGCTTCACCAGAACATTTGTTTACATAACCCCTATTTTCCACCGGGCGCGTCTGCGCTGCGTTCCGGGCACATTGCAGCTCCTGCGAGCAATCGCGGCCATTCGAGTTAATGCGTGAAAATCCACCAGCTGTGTCACGGCGCGTCCCAGAAGCGTGCATGAGGTGGCTCTCCGCTCCGCTAAAGATACATGTCAGATCTATCTTCACGCGAGCCGCGGGGCGTTCAGACAGCCGGGCAGGAAGGGAAACAGCGAGAGTATCCAGTCAGTTTAGCAAAACACCCCCCAATGATGTATATGTCTCCTCTACAACGCCACGGACAACGAGAGAGTCATCTTGGAGGTGGAAAAACATAATAGATCTCTTTTTTATAAGGACAACACCAGAAAAGAGAAGGTATTGAGTTAACTGTAGGAGAGCCTGGAGTGGAAGGTAGATACTAGTTTAATAAACACCTGATTGTTCTGTAAAGTTCAAAGTAGAGACAATATAATCTGCAAGTCGGGCAGCAAGGCACTCCGCTTCTGAGACGCTCCCGGTGTGGTACGGCGCGTGGCGGAGGACGGACCAAAACCAGAATGCAGCACAGGCGCGCCCAGTGGAAAATCGGGGTAAGGATGTTCCGGTGTGGGTGGTTATTACCCATCACTTCAGACACTAATAAGGAAAGACTTGTTGACGAGTTCCAAGATTGCTTTTGGATTAATCCAGAACAGGTGTCATAACTATGATGATGTATGAGAAACAACAACGTGTGTCACCACAGGTATTCTCATATTTAGAAAAATGTTAGTGTGCTAACACATATTCCTTTGTCTGATTTCTTAGAGGTTTTCATGCGATTGTCTGATACACTAACAAATTGTATCAGTAATGCGTTATATTAGTGTTACAGCAAAAAGTAATACATTACTCTAATTGCGTTACTTTAACACGTTACTCCAAACACTTGTTATAGCCAGCGGCTAAAAACACCACAGTGGAGCCTGCATGCATGTTTGCTCAGCTTAAAGCTATAGAGCGTAGTTTCTGTCTCCCCCATGACGAATTCTAAGTACAACCCAGTCTCACGGCAGTTCGTGAAATGGTCACGTTATTTAATCTATTGATTCGTGTACACGGGCACGTTTTTTGTCATGGTGGCCAGCACGAAAATGTAAAGTAATGTATTTCAATGGGAAGCATATTTCGTGATCACAGCACGACTACGGTAGTGAGTAGTATGAAATGCTGAAAATCTGCATAAGGAGGTTGGTCGGGGTGGTGGATGGGTCAAACAACACAGGACTTTCACCAGGAGACCGGGGATCGTGGCCTGCATGTGGCGTTTTGTTTCCCTGTTGTTGTGTTCCTAATCACATCCGTCACCTTATTGTCGCACGTCCCCCGCAGCCGTCTCCCGCCGTGTTAGGCGTCTTTTCCCTGTTGTTCTTTTCCTAAACCCAACCTCCGCCGTCCCGTTGTTGTCGTCGCGTGTCCCCCAGAGACAGCGGATCGTGTCCCGGGGTGTAACGTTTGCTTCCCCCGTTCATCTTTTCCTAAACCCAACATCCATATAGATGGTTCCCATTTTGTGCTGGCCACCACGAAAAAAACGTGTTCTTGTACATGAATCAATAGATTAAAAATAACGTGACAATTTCACAAACTGTCGTGAAACTATGTTGCTAAGTAATGACAACCAAACTGTCGGCGCGTCCACATGATACAAGCCTTCCGTACTCACACTGAGCTGAAATGAAATCACTGCGCTGTAACACTTGTCTTTAGCTTTAATGAAAGGCATTCAATGTTAAGGATTCTGTCATTCTACGGTATTGAGGGAGAACAACAATCCCAAAATTAAAAACTGCATACCTACCCAACTTGGGAATAGTTGAATATTCAGGTACAGCCCTAATTTTTCTGTTCCTCTAAATCTTCTTCTCTCTGCTGTCGTTCTGCTGCTGCTAACTGCTGCTCCTCAGAGTCTACAGGGGGTAGGTGCAGCTTCCTCGCTGCTGTTCTTTGGTCTTCTTCATGCATGCTCCGATCATCTCTGGTTCTACCTCATTCACAGTATAGAGTTTGGCTCCTCTTTAGCTCAGTACAATAGTGACTTAATATATATATATATATATATATATATATATATATATATATATATGTGTGTGTGCGTGTGTTATGGTTAAATGCCATTTTTTGATAAATTTACGCATAATAAACATCCATGCGATTTTTTTTTGTGGTTTCCTGCTTGAACCTTGCCCCACCTTACTTAACCATAGTTGTGTGCACATATTTGGGTTAAACTGGAAAACTTGTCTAGTGGCTCATGGTTTGAAACTGCATGAGCTCCGTTTTAAAGCCTAGCATCTTGAGCCCAGATCTCAGTGATAAGGCTAGTAAGCCTTCCCACTGAGCCTTAAGTGCAGCTTAAAAAAAAAACATGTTCAAGCGTCTGTACACAGAATTGTGTCTCCCAAAGCTGAACAGAGAACTTGTTCATGAGGCAAAAGGTTGACACTGATGATGAAATGATATTGCATCATTTGAAAATGTTTAACTCTTTTTCACTCTCATCAGGAAAATCCCTGCACTCACATGGCAACAAACCATGATTACAAAATGATCTTGTATATAGGTCATTTATTGTTATACAGATTGGATGACCGCTTTATTAAGAGTTCACTGTCAGATAGATGTAATAGTAGTTTAGCTTTTGAGTTACTGCTGAAATCATATATATAATACAACTTCATCACTAAGATAAGACTGATATGCATCACAATACTGCACTAAGTGCAACTTGCACAAACATAGGTTTTACTTACATCTTTATAAATGTTATTGTAGTTGTACATTTTTATTGCCAACTTGTATATACGTTTGTAGATTGTTTCCTTTTTTCTTTATTTTTATGAATAGTTGTTCTTGTATTCTATCCTATTTATTATTTCTTCTATATTCTGCATGTGTGCTGTGTGTCTGATACTTTGCTGCTGTAGCAATGAAATTTCCCAATTTGGGATAAATGAAGTCTATCTAATCTAATATATATCCTCTTAAAATCCTGTGGCTGGTTCGTTTTGCTTTCAAAGCACCAGAGCCTGCTTTGAAGCAGACTGAGAGCCTCCTTTTCAGGTGGCATTTACTCCACACCTGAGTTTGATTGGCAACTAAACGGGCAAACGCACCAGAGTTTGTTTTAACTGAACCACACAGGTTAGGTGTTAAGCACCCTAAATGTGCCCTAACTTTCCATGTGCAAAAGAAAAGTCTTCCATCTCCACCAATTGAGAAATTGTTCATCCTTCCAATGCATGTAATTCTGATATATCAGTGTCTCATGTCACTGATGGAAAAGTAACCAATCAAACATAAATATTAATAATCCCATAAAGAGCAGCAAGCAAGTGAGCACACTGCTGAGAGAAAACATTTGTCTGACTTGTCTTTTTGTCTCTGTCCCTGTCTCTGTCCAGGATGAAGGACACCAGTAAGAAGAACAACATCTTCTCTCAGTTCAGGAAGAACGACAGAGACAAACAGAAACTGATAGAGACTGTGGTCAAACAGCTGAGGAGCCTGGTCAACGGCATGTCCTCCTAAACACACACACACACACACACACACACACACACACACACACACACACAGGAGTAATGTGTGTCACAAAGAGATGTAAAGAATGAAACATGCATGCAGACACATGCACACACTCAACTGCCAACACACTCACAGAGGAAAGAGATGTTCGCAGATGTAATGAAGTGATAACACACAACATGGCAGTGGCATACAGAAGAGCCGCTCCCGGGAATTTACACACACACTTGTACAAACAAAAGGGACAGATCGCTTACATACCCACACATCACATAAAGGCACAGCAATACATACACTGTACAAATCATGCAGGGAGCAGACTCCTAGCAAATACGACACACACACACACACCCACACAGACACACAGAGCCATATCCCCTCCTTACTGTTATACCTGAATGAATACTCAATGTAAATAACACATACTAAACAGTTTACTGTATGCTTTACAGGAACGAACAGTAAAATGTTTGTAAAGTATTTTTAATGGCTATGATAAGACAAACTATGTTTTGTACTTTAGTAAGAGTAATGATTGTAGCTGCAGAGGGAGACTGGTACAGCAGGGGAAGGGGCACTCACAAGTACTGGAACAATGAGCTCAAAGGTCAACACTTTCTGCCCCCAAGTAAAGAGGATAAAACATGTCCTTTAGTCCAATCAGAAACCCATGTTATACATTCAACATGCTTCCACTTCCATTTTTGTCCTCCTTGGATGAATATGGAATGTATATTCTGGCATTTCAATCTAAAGAATAACAAAATAATTGTTAATCTACAGAGATCAAGCTATTGGTAATCTACTGATCAAGTTATTCAGTTGAAACAAAAAAAAACGTTTCTTGTGTCTGATGAACGTCTTGTAGATAAAATGATGATAGGCAAAAAAACTACACTATAGGCTGTAGCTCAGTATTCACCAATCCAGCCAACATCTCCACTTCAACCACTTGTGCATCTGTTTGACATTGGTCGCATGTTAAAAGCTGTAAACAAAAAAAAAAAAAAAAGTACATTTACACACACAAGTTTACTCTGAGAAATCAGGTTATGCAGGTCATCAAAGTAGCAATCTGGTTACTGTAAACTCTGTGCAGACATGCAGCAAATAAGAGAAGTCTTTCTCCAGGAGAAATCTGTCTGGAGAAATATATCAGGTTCTGTTATTCTCTACACCTAGTATGGAAACCAAGAACCAAGAAAACTGTAGATTACTGTAACCCAGTTTCCTAAGTGCATGCTGGCTTTGGATCTGACGTCATAATGAAGCTCCATGTTGAGTCATATTAAAATACTGTTATTTCAGACCGTAATCAATGCATTTCATTTAGGGCTGCAAAGATTAATTGATTACTTGTCAACTATTATTAACTATGAAATTAATCGCCAACTATTTTGCTAATCCAATAATCGCATTGAGTCATTCTTTAAGAAAAAAAGTCAGGAAATCTCTGATTCCAGCTTGTTAAGTGGAGCGCGCGCCCATGTGCGGAGGTTTACTCCTCGATGTGGCGGCCGCAGGTTCGACTCCGACCTGCGGCCCTTTGCTTGATCAATCACAAATGATCCTGTATGTGTTGCATCATGCCATTTTATATACAGTAAGCCTGCTGTGTCAGAGTATAAACTGCTCTACTGAAGACAGGACGTAGTTTACAGTCAATCATGAGACACAAGTGAGTGCTATAAACACGTTCCCTTGTAATAACTGATTTAACTACTGAGAGCATTCACATATGTAGTTTTTTCTTTCATAACTGTACAGATATTGAGTATGACGTTGACTTTTCTAATTTTCCGTTTAAAACTGTCCTGACAACAATTGGATCAACCAAAGCCAGAAAGTTGACCAAGACTTAAGACCAAGTTCATCTCATTGTCTCAATACTTCAGCCGTTACTGGGTATGTGTGTGTGCTGAAACAAAGTGAAGCTGAGCTCAAGGATGGAGGGAGGAATAGATGAGTGGATGATGACGTCTTGAAAGACCGATGTTCATGAAAAAAGTGAAATTTTGTTGAACTCCTTGGTGGCTTTGCTTGCTGTTTGCTCTTCTCTGCCTCACATTGAACATTTACGCCCACCCCTTGAGACGGAGCCTCACAGTGACTCAACACGGAGGAGTTCAGTGTGTGTGCGAACACCACACATGGCAGAGAGCGGTAATGGGGGTGAGACTTTGACACCCAGATTGTAGTTGGAGTCTTCACATGTTTTTGGCATATGAAAATGTTAAAAAATGACCCTTACCCTAACCCTGGAAAGTGGCTTTTTAAATGATTTGGTCCATCTTATGTGCACACACAGGTTGGACAACAAAACTTAACACTTCACCAAATAATTCAATCTGTTACAACAACACACACATTCATGCAGACATGGGCTTGGTAATTGCAGGTTGTTGTACTGGATTGTATTAGATTGTACATGTGGACACATCTGGACACATCTGGGTTTGGTCAGCAAAGGCTCCAAGGAACTGATAAGGATTCTGGTTTGGAGTGTCATAGTGACCAATGCATGAAGCAATCCTCATGGAGGGTTTGCATGAGATGTTACCATATGTATGAGAAATTCACCATGGTCACAGGAAATTGACATCTGGTATTACCATGCAATCGGTATCTGGATATGTTTGGTGTACATGTAAGTAGAACACAAAGCTATCAGAATGTGATTGGATCAGCCGGACCACCTCTGGAGGTGTATTGTGGTCAGATCTCAGCTGCGTGTAAAAGACATCTGTACCGTTTTGGAAAGATTAAGAAAGAAATCAGACGGGTCAGAGGAGCTAGCACTAGTGCTAGCAAGCTACTCCACTGGCTCTGATTACCTTAATAAACTCAAATTGTATTTTATTTGTACTCGCGACATCTTTTTATGTCCACAGGGCCTCACAATGACAATTGACAATTTATGACTGTAAATGGGAAATCACACGTTGCTATGTAGACACCTTGTGTAAGCCATATCCACTGTCTGTGTCTGTTTTGAGTTTATCGGCCCTTTAAGTAACTACTTTACAGCCAGATATAGACATATATATACTAAACTGTTTGTTTACATTAACTTCTGGGTAGAAAACTCCTGTGTCCCGTAGATACAGTTTAATGGTGCAGAGCAAATGGGAACAGCTGGATATACTCTCATCTCCTTCATCTAAAATGCATGTTTGATGCTTTCATATGTCAACACTTTAACTAACATTAGTTTGGAGAGCTATTTTACCTGTTGGGCCCCAGACTAAAGAAAATGACACCACCCAAACTAGCAGTCAGTCCGAACAGCTGGTCGCTAGATATCAAAGACACTAGCAAAGCAACACAGAACAGAGAATAACCACAGCAGAGACCACAGATAGGTCGGACCTACATGTTTAACTATATATCTTTAAATGTTACAGTTACGGCTGAAAATGACGTCAGAAATTAACAAGTTTGCCGACTTCATTTATCTCTGCAATTCAAAACTACTGCCATTTGTCTACCCGGAAGTGATTTTTGTGTTTTGCGTGACATCACGGTGATTCGTCTATACTTCAGAACTACTGCAGACACAGACAGTGAATGCACACGTTTCTCTTCAATATCTGCATAGGTCGACACGTACAATCTCAATCTACTCAATCTACGGCTGCTCGGACATGGATAGAAGAGGAAATTTACATGACACGGACATTCTATGTTTAACTGATCACAGTGTGGAAGAATCTAAATGAGAACATCTCTTAATATGATTGCACAGGTCCATGATCAGATGTCATTATCCAGATACAGAACACATGTTAATACTAGGTGGAAATGGGCTATGAACTTCCCGGCAGATTTTAATATCCATAGACCAACTGGCACGTCGCACACATCCTAGTTAAATCTGATGAACTTTACTTGTACGAGACTTTTTGTTTACCTCCGAGTATCACAGCTGTTCTCATTCATAGCAGCCACAGCAGTGTCTGGCCACTCAGTGGTAGGGTTGGGTATCGTTTGGGTTTTTTCAGATACCGGGGCTAAAGTGATACTTTTAAAAAGGTGCCGGTGCCTGAACCGACAGAAAAGGAAGCACGGCTTGTTTACTGCTAAGGCCTTATGGCCCAAATTAAATTAGTTAATAATGTAATAATAACTTATAACAATGACCAAACAACCACCAGATGGGAAAAGGGTATTTTACAATAACTTTGAATGCATCGCGATGCTTAGGCTACCAGTTTCAGTGAACAACTGTGTTGTTTGTCCGACAACGGCAGCTGCTGACTGTTACGTCTCGCTGTTGGAATCCTCTACAGGGAAATACAGTCACACTTTACACCGCTTAGCTGTCAGCATTTTAACCATGTTTAATCCAGCTGCTAGCTAATGGTAGGCTAACGTTACCTGCTACCAAGTGTAGTGTTAACTAGCATCACGTCTGTTTCGGAGCATAAGAGGGCAACGCAGGCATTTCAGTGGCACCGAAATCTGTTGTGTTATTCGGTCCTGTAGATACGGTCGTTTAGGCACCGGTACCACATTAGCACCGGGTTTCAGTACCCAACCCTACTTAGTGGTGGTGAGTCATCATCATGTAAAAGGTGACATCAGTGCATGCCCTCTTCCTCCCTCTGTAAATCCTTACAGTTGCAGGCTTAAGGACACTATTTATGTGATGTTAATGGCAGTTTTGTCTTACAATCTTCTGAAACTACTTGATTCATGCTTACTGGAAAACAAGGCCCAGAAGGGAAATTGTTATGTCATTGGTGATTATATATACATATATATTTAACAGTTCAATACCTTGCATTCTAAATTCTTTCTTTTTGTTCCTCAGGGTGAAATGATGCTTTAGAATCTCATAACCCACATATATTCACAAAGCACAGCAATAATGAATTGGTTGCTTTACAGCCTTGCAGGCAGGTTGATGCTTATTTTAAACCCGGACATGACTCCTGATGACAAACATTTTATAATGGAACTGTTTCTATTGTGTTTATGTTTTTGAGTCTGTGCTCCACTTTCAGAAGGCATTTTTGCACTGAAACTGATTGAAGTTTTTTTCTTTTAGATTACTTTTTTTTGTTGCCTTTTTTAAAAAGTTGCTTGTAAATGCCAATGTATATACTGCATATTTTGTAAAGAAAATATTACAGCAGCTTGTCTGCTATAAACAGAATTGGAGGTTGACACTGTGATATGCACCTCCATCAACACCTAAAGTAAATATGTAATTACTAAGAGTTTGAATTTGCATTTGTTGCTTACTTGGTGAACACAGTTGAGTACAGTGTGAGGAGTTCAGTGATTTTTGTTGGTACCTTCTCTCCACTCATGCATGGATAAGATATGAAAAATGCTACATTATGTTCTTGCATAGACTCTGTATAACATTTCAATATGAAGTATTTAAATACTGCTCCTAAAGATTCCTACTAACTGCTCATAGATGTTATCCAAAATAAACGACAGTTCCAAATTCAGTTTTAGTCAAATGGTTTCTGTGCACACACCTCCTGTCTGGGTTTCATCTCATGAGTGTAAACTGGTTCTCCTAGTTTTGAGGTGTGTACAGGGCCATGCATTCATGTCCATTCTGCCATAAATTCTCAAAAACATCCAGCATTCAAACAATGACTCAAATAATAGCTGAGCCAGCCCTAACAAATATAGGCCTCACATAGTATATTGTACATTTCCACATTACTTATTTTATCAGTACAGCAACTATCATGTCATAGTCTACACTCTGCTGCTCTTACTTTCTTTTTTTACCGCAAATAAGCCGTCAGCGGCGAAACAAGCTACAATGTAACATTAATGGGAAATTGCGCGCCTTCAATTTACATCCACAAAAGTGCTTGTTTTACCGCTGATATGCTCGGATTATTGTTCCAAGTGTATGACAACATTATAGAAAGGATTCCTACAGAGATAGACCTTTTTGTTGAAGAGTAAGATCCTTTTTGTTAACAGGGAACATCACCGTAATCGCTATCTCCAAACCCACCAGATTCAAAATAAATAAACCGTAATTTTATCATTGTAAAATACACTTCATTCAAAGTTGACAGAAACTAAATAAAACTATCAAAAGCCGTCTTGGTTCATGTGTCTACTGTTTCAACAATCACCACTCTGGTTTGGTTGAAATAAACCCTTAATTCACCCATTTACATGTGGAGATATGCTGGCTCTATACACGCTAAAAGTATTGTTTATTTAAATGGAGTCTGGTGGGTTTGGCGATAGCGATTATGGAGCTGTTTCATGTTAAGCAAAAGGGATCTTACTAGAGCTGGGCAATATATCAATATTGATATTGTGATACGAGACTAGATATCGTCTTAGATTTTGGATATCGTAATATTACATAAGTGTTGTCTTTTCCTGGTTTTAAAGGCTGCATTACAGTAAAGTGATGTCATTTTCTGAACTTACCAGACTGTTGTAACTGTTCTGTTATTTCCCTTTACCCACTTAGTCATTATATCCACATTACTGATGATTATTTATCAAAAATCTCATTGTGTAAATATTTTGTGAAACCACCAATAATCAACACTACAATATCGTTGCGGTATTGATATCGAGGTATTGGGTCAAAAATATCATGATATTTGATTTTCTCCATATCGCCAGCCCTAGATAAACCCTTAAACCCTTAAACAAAAAGTCAACCACTGTAGGGATCCTTTACATAATGTTGTCAGAACAATTATCCAAGCATATCAGCGGCAAAACAAGCACATTTGTGGACGTAATTGAAGCTGCGCAATTGCCCAATAACTGACATTGTAGCTTATTTCGCCACTGCCGACTGCAGCGTTCTTTCTGAATACCAGGCCAATTTCAAAGAATGTTGTTCCCATCAGTCACTTAGACACAAAACATGGGACATGGGGTCCAGGTTGGAAAAAAATCACGTTTTTAACTTTGAAGCTACGGTCAAGGCATCTCAACATCCCCAGCAGGGGTTTCACATTTTAAGCCTTTAGGGACGAAGTATGCCCTTTGTGTGGCTGGAAGACTTTAAATGTGAAACCACTTTGCAGGAAGTGTTGACTTTCTTTGACAGTTCCTTAAAAAACGATTGGAAAATGGCAAAGTATATTAGATTGGGGTATGATAACCGTATGTCTGTGGCAAAGAGAGCAGCAGAATAGTGAGTATTGCATGACTGACTTTATTGAGACAACACATACACATGGAGGGAGTGTTGAGTTTATATGAACAACAAATTAAAACAGGAGCAGATCAGAAAAGGTGGGGGGGCTCTAACTCATATACAACCCAACCCTGTCTCCAAGAAATGAAGTTCACATCATATACTACTGATATGTTTACAAAGTGCAGGACTGTGACACGTGTGTGTGGTTGGGTTTAGGCAACAAAAAGATCTGGAAAGATCATGGCTTCAGTGAAAAGTGAATTAATACATCTGGTGTCGTACTGTAAGTGCCTATACTGAACCCTAAAAAAAAGTTTAGAAATGCTGTAGTTACTACGTGCAGATATTGTATTGCAAGATTTAATATTTTGGTGGAAAATGAAATACGTTGTTGATGAACATTTTACTGACTTCAGTATTTGCCAACAGATACATGAATTAACGCTAATCAATTAACATTTTCTCATTATCTTAATGGAAAATAGAATGTATAAATATAACAGGGTTGGACAATATGGTACAGTATACTTAGAAAACAAGAGAATTAGAAATGAAGGCCTGGCCTTCTGCAGTTGAGGTAAATGTTTGACAGTTTGACAACATGTATTTTTATTAATATAATATGTGTGACATATTCTCATGTGAGACAAAGAAATATCTGAATGTCGTGGATTCACATCCACACATAACAGAACTCTCAAGTACAAAAGGAATAATCTGGGGTCTTTGGATTTGGCAGCGTTTCAACTGTTTCCTGGTATAATGGCACAAATCAAGATTTTAAAAGTCATACATAACACTTATGTTTTACCTAACACTGTTTGTATGTCAATGATTATTTCAATTGGAATGAAAAAGAATGTGAGATCATTTTTCATGCCTTCCACAGAAGTGGAGAGAGGGTACATTTTGATATCCAAAGGAATCCTTGCTTTACCTTTGTCATTGTTCTCAGTAAGACCCTGACTGAGATGTTGTTTTCTGAAATTTGCTGTTTTTATTTTGAGTGCTGTAATAAAGGTTTATTCAACAGTAACGTCTGCTTGTTGTTAAGCACACTGTTTGGTCCAGTACAGCTCAGTGGACAGCATATGAGTTTGTCTGTCCAGCATTTTTCTCTAACAAGATGTATCTGAGTAATAGTGCATAGTCCCCTAATGATTACCTAATGATTGGGTGACAACACAACTTCTCTCTAGTGCTACTATAAGGCTGGTCCATATCAAGCTAGTCTATATCCACGACGTATTATTTCTGGGATTGTCCTGGTGCTGCCGGAAATTCCGCCGAATATCCCTCTTTTCAGGCTGGATGTCCCACACCTTCAGCTTTCTTTGTGTTGGAATTTTAAAATTATATATCTGGTGGATTTGTGAGGACTATGGTTAACTGCTCCTCAGATCTCTGCAGGGTAAATCCAGACAGCTAGCTAGACTATCTGTCCAATCTGAGTTTTCTGTTGAACGACCAAAAAGAAGCAGAGGTACCATCATTGTGTCCGGGGCTTAGTGCCGCCCAAGACGGTTGTGATTGGTTTAAAGAAATGCCAATAAACCAGAGCACGTTTTTCCCCCATCCTGGAATGCTGTGTGGACTAGCCAGACCCTCCTCCGCAGCGCAGTGAAGGAAGGTCTTATTTTTGTAGTTTTGGCCATCATTTCTATAACAGTAATCATTAGGGGTGTAACCGTACAAAAAGCCATGGTATGGCTCATACACCAGTTCGGGGGTCACTGTTCATTACTTTTTCGGTAAAACGGGGAAAACAAAAGAAACAGTACACAAGATGTATCAGGTGCCTCTCAGCTCAACGACAGCAAACCTCAGAGGAAAACAAAAGGGACTGGAGCACGCTAATCAATTTGCAGCTTTTAGTTGTGCAAACAGACTAATGTTTTAACACTGCCCAAAGTACATGAATCCACTTATAATCTCCCTCTCTGCCCAATTGTGCCAAGCAATATGTTGACTTCTTTATTAAAAAATAACTGTTTAGTATATCAACAGTGTCCCCTTGAAAAGGGAGACTTATGACATATCATTTCCTTTTTTTTACTCTGTTATTATACACATTACACACACACAGGTCTGAAATATCTGAAGTATCAGTGATGCTCCATGGTTATTACAAAAGACTAACACAACTGCACATTGTCACATAAGGGCAGTTTTACAAATGTCCATGAAGACAAGAATAACATATTTATAGTGAACTTAAATCAACAGAGCCAACAGTTGGGTTCAAGATTTTTGACTTGAAATGTAACAGTTGTTCTTCATTTTAAGCTCCGTCAACATTCACTCTGTTCAAGTTTTACACAGTTCAGTAGCTGTCTGTATCCCTGAAGGGTCCATCCATCAGTGGTGAGTGCAACTACCCAGGCACTGGATAATTCCCAGACAATAGCACCTTATACTGGTTTTTACAGGAGGGGCACAACAGACTTAACAATGCATGTGAAGGAACATTAGAGCGGCACTCAAGCCCTGTGAATTTCAGTGACGCTGTCACAAATGGTTTAGCATGTTTTTGTTTCCAGTGACATTTCCAATTTTAGTTGAACGATGTTGGCACAGTTTTCATCCAGTCCTCTTTGTCCAGTGTTGCTTTTAAATGGGAAATCATAATGCTTGCTGACATTGGAGGCTCTTCCAGCTCTGGTTTCTCATCCATGTGAGCTATACAACCAAGGGTTAACCTGTTGTAAAGGTTAGAGGTAATTGAGAAAATGTTTGTCTTTATGTTTGTCTTATAACTGACCCTTTAAACAAAGGTGCTGAGAGACTTTCCGCATCTTTAGCTGAACCACCAGTCACAATCTAGATATGGGTGCTCTACCCCTCCCTCTCCCTCCCTCTCTCTCTCTCTTACACACACACACACACACAGAGTCACACAAAGACAGAAGCGTCACTTGTTCTGTGAAGGTTTTCTGTCATCTTGTATCTCACCCTCAGAGCCTCGCTGTATCCCACCACACATGCTAACTGGGAAACAGCAAGTGAACTTTGGCCTGGGTCAGCGTTTGAAAGCGAAGATCCCTGTCGCCGCAGATGTAATGAGGCGAGAGACATTTGGAGAGCTCTATTATCACTGGATAGCAGCCACCCTGCCAACACACACACACACACACACACACACACACACACACACACACACACACACAGAATTGTGTTTGTTTTCCCCAGAGGGTAACTGTTACGACACTCAGCTCTACTGTCTTGTTACGTTCTGCCGCTGTTCTCCTCTATCATTGTGACCTTTCTTTTACATCCACTTCCTCGTCTCTCATCTATAACGTGGAGTTGGATTTATCTCTCAGCACACAGAAAGCACAGCAACCATCAAGGCTCAGAGTAAAAATTCACCCTTAACTGGCCATTAATGCTCAGAGTGATGCATCTTTGGTTCAACTGTTAGGTCTAAAAGTAAGTGTAAGAGTAAAAGTGTTGAATCAACTTTGTTAACTAAGGAAATAAGTCATCCATGCAGCTTTGCAACAGCATTGATTTGTCACAACCAAGTGTTTTCGGCAATAATAAATAATGGGCAGATATCATTCATTTGCCCCACGAAGTTATGTAACTATTCATTGTATTTGTTAAAAATTCTAGATAGTGAAGGTATACTATTTGAAAGATACTTATATCGTTACTGTGTATTTTATAATAATGGGTGACATTGGAAAAAAAAACAAAAATCCCCCACCTGTAGGTCACATAAATGAACAGGAGGAGCAGTTGAGAGTTGGACAGCGGTGCCTAACCTCAGGGTCAGGCCCCCAATAGGGGTCACAAGATAAATTTGAGGGGTCGTGAGAGGAATAAGAAGAGGAAAGCAGAAAAAACAGTTGCAACACAATGTTTACTTTTTAGATCTTCCTTTTAATTGCTTTTTCACTTATAAATTACTGGATAAAACCTCTTCAAATAACGTTGAACCAGTCATATGGTAGACAGATGAAAATAGTAATGAGGGATGGCAAGTAGACATGCACAAGCCAACAGTGGTGGAAAGTATACTATTTCTGTACTTTTATTTACTTCAATTTAACACAAATGCTATTTTATACTTTGACTCCACCTACATTTTAAAAAGAAATATAGAAAGAATTTTTTTTATTGCACTACATTTTTTTTGACAGCTCAATATCAACTTAAACATTGTATTTGGTACACTGTGACAAAATAAACTACCAAACTGTATATGAAGTATGTCAAATTTGCTCCAACTACAACAGTAAAATGCTACATACACATTAAAGCCTCAGTAATAATGATCAAAAAACAATTGATATAACACTCGCGGGGGACTTTCAAAATGAGTACTTTTATTTTTGTTTGTTTTTAAGTACTATTTACTGTAGTTTTACAAAGGTATAATTTTGAATACTTTACTTGTGTGGTTGTTGAGATCAGAATGAAGTCTGAGCAAGGGCGCCAGAAGGGGGTAGAAAGTAGGAAAAGCCACTTCATCACTGCCCCGTTTGGTGGTGTGATTGGTGGTGTGATCCCATTGCAAGATGGTCTCTAGTTATATGTCTGCAGCCAGATTTTGTCACATAGGCGCCACAACCGTGCAAGATGCAGTCAAGAAACTTCACAGCTGCGTAGCTGACATCAAAATGAAGGCCGAGTTCCAAGTAGAGTGTGGTCTGAGCAAAGGTGCCGGATGTAGGGGGGAGAAAATAGTTAAGGGGCCATTGCGGTGTGGCTGGTGTGATCCCATCGCAAGATGGTCTGTAGTTAGAATAATATATCTTTTAGGCTACGCAGGCAACTTGCTAGTTTTTATTTATAGCCTACTACGGTGACATTTTTGAATATATAACCTATAACATTTTTGCCTATACGCCTACAGCCGTCACAGAAAACGTGGTTCTATTTTCTGCATTTTGAAGTTCCCCACTAATAATCCAAACTTCCAGAATTACTACAATACATTATCATGATGTCACACGCTCTCCCAGGAGTAGTCGTTCTGATGCAGACATTCTGAGATGCTTGATAAAAACAAGCCTGGATCTCATTTATATTAAAAAGCCAACATAAAAAAAACAGCAGACATTGCGTTCCTGTGTCAATGAATTTGGGAGGGGGGGGGTTCCTTCCTGCATATCAACAGGAGTGACAAGTATTTTATGGCAGGGATCAAACACTTGAACAAGGCAGTAAACAGCTTTAACATTCACTTCAACAATACAGCAGGCAGACAGAGGAGGGCGAGGAGACCCAGGAACACATTCCCATGGTCTGACCTGCACACGTACCAGTATAATTAGTGACAGTATCTCAGTCCGTCTTTTTAAAGCTAATGATGCTTATACCGTCCTTCCATTTATAAGATGGTATGAGATTGAGACGTTTATATATAAGAATAAAGGATTTTAATAATTCACTTATATAAATTCAGTAAACTCCCCATTTCATCTACCTCTGTGTAGGTACCTCAAATGCAGTTGTTTCGTGTAGGAGTAAAGCTACAGAAGCACCCAAAGTCTCCCACTGGGACGAATGCTTACATTCAATTCAATTCCATTCTATTTATTGTGTCAACAGATGTTATCTCAGGACACTTTCCAGATAGAGTAGGTCTAGACCACACTGTAATTTACGGAGACCCAGAATCAGTGCCTGAGGAAATTCCGGGTATCACCACATCACTGCCTGTTACGGAAACACCACGGAACAGGACTGCAAGCCCTACCCTGCCTGAAGGATATTTACACCAGGCGTTGCAAGAAAAAGGCTAGGAGAATAATTAAAGATCCAAACCACCCGGTAATGAGGACACTGCCCTATCGATGTTTTCAATGCATACATTCAAGGAACTGACTGATTACATTTCACTGAAATTGTATTTTATGATTTTACATGACAAATAAAAAAATTGATTGATTGATTAAATTAAAAAAACTAAAATTTTAAAACTGATTTTAGGGCTTTGAAAATTGATTGGATTATGGACTTGTATTATTAGTAAGTGAATGAATGGAACGAGGTCTGGAGAAGAAATGTTTCATTAAAACTACAAACCCCAATTCCAATATGTAACGTAAATAAAAACAGAATACAATGATTTGCAAATTTTTCAAATTTCAACCTATATGCAATTGAATACACTACAAAGACAAGATATTTAATGTTCAAACTGATAAACTTTACTGTTTTTTTTGTGTGCAAATA
Source organism: Sander vitreus (assembly GCF_031162955.1). Classification (NCBI taxonomy): domain Eukaryota; kingdom Metazoa; phylum Chordata; class Actinopteri; order Perciformes; family Percidae; genus Sander; species Sander vitreus. The sequence continues at coordinate 27,035,385 of NC_135875.1, read as the reverse complement.
TTCACTCATTTTGTATTTCATGCCTGCAACACATCTCGGGGCCCGAGCTCATCTGAGATGGACTGACACAAAGTAGAAAAGTGTGCTGTGTTCTGATGAGTCCACGTTTCAAATTGTTTTTGGAAATCATGGACCTCATGTCCTCCGGGCCAAAGAGGAAAAGGACCATCCAGATTGTTATCAACGCAAAGGTCAAAAGCCAGCTTCTGTGATGGTATGGGGGTGTGTTAGTGCCCATTACATGCACATCTGTGAAGGCACCATTAATGCTGAATGGTACACACAGGTTTTGGAGCAACATATGCTGCCATCCAGCAAAGTCTTTTTCAAGGACGTCCCTGTTAATTTCAGCAAGACAATGCCAAGCCACATTCTGCACGTGTTACAACAGCGTGGCTTCGCAGTAACAGAGTGTGGGTACTAGACTGGCCTGCCTGCAGTCCAGACCTGTCTCACACTGAAAATGTGTGGCGCATTACGAAGCTCAAAATACGACAACGGAGTCCCCGGACTGTTGAGCAACTGAAGTCGTACATCAGGCAAGAATGGGAAAGAATTCCACCTACAAACTTCAATTAGTGTCCTCAGTTCCCAAATGCTTATTGAGTGTTGTTAAAAGGACAGGTGATGTAACACAGTGGTAAACATGCCCGTCCCAGCTTTTTTAGAAGTTTATCAGTTTGAACATTAAATATATTGTCTTTGTAGTGTATTCAATTGCATATATATATATATATATATATATATATATATCTTACGTACCTGTTGACACCAGAAAAGGAGTTGCTTCAATCTCGTTGTACATGGGTATAATGACAATAAAAGGCATTCTATTCTATATAGGTTGAAAAGGATTTGCAAATCATTGTATTCTGTTTTTATTTACGTTTTACACAACGTCCCAACTTCATTGGAATTGGGGTTTGTATTCTTGATCAAGGAAGATCACTGCCGCCAGATGTTCCGGTGTGTGTGTTGCCGTTGTCTAACTCTGTTCTCTTCGGGAAACAACAACAAACTTCGAGCTAGCAAGCAACATGCTGAAAATGTCAGGTTTTGAAGAAAATTTGGATTGTGCAACAAGGCAGACCTGCTTGGTTCTTTCGAGGAATGATTGTAAAGATTTACAGAGAATATGTTTACGGCGTTTCCTCTCTAACTGGGACATTTTGGGACTGATTGGTTGTTGCTGTGGACGAAGTACACATGGCGATACACTGGTAAAAGCAAGTTTAACCATGTGTCCAGCTAATTTAAATAGCTCACGTTACTGTATTGTGTGAACAGTTAACTTCATTTAATATTTTATATTACGTTTTCTTTTGCGGGGTTCAAATGTTCCACCAAAACAAGATCCTTCCCGAGACTATAGAAACTATAGAAATGCCAATAAACCAGAGCGTTTTTTTTTCTCCTATCCTGGAATGTATGTGTGGAGGGCCCAGACCTTACTACGCAGCGCTGTGGAGATAGCTCTGGCAATGCAAGACTATATTGAGACTAAGTCAGCTAAAACACACTGGTATCTCTGGACTCACTTACACTCTCTCCTGTTGAAACCTGTTATATTCTTCACTGTTTCATGTTACTAGATATAACAATGATAACCTGGACTATGACGGAATATTAACCGTTTAATTGTCCAACAGCATGTGTTTACAACAGCATGGCTAACACAAACAACGGAAGCCAAAGTTACCCACAATCCTAGGGCGTAGGCTTTTCGCAATTTATTTTTTGAAGGGGGACAAATCTACCTCTTCTAAATATTGGGGGGGACGTATCCCCTGTATCCCCCACCAAAATCAACGCCTATGCCACAAACCATGAGGTGCATCCCAACCACGGATCCCATAGTAGCCCAAAACACAAACCAAAACCTACAGAGTTTCTACAGAGCTAGACAGAGACACAGACAGAGAGAATGATGTCAGTAGACAAACAGTGAGTGACCCCGTGCTGAACCAGGATGCTGACACTCCCTCTGACCCCCACCCGCTGAGAATGCACTTTAGATTGGCACCTAAAACTACGAATCCCAGAAGTCAAGAAAAGCAGTTACCATAAAGTGGGTTGTAAATCAGTGCAAATGCAGGCCTAAACTGCTAGCTGAGGTATTCTTCAGCATGAAGAGCCATGACAGTGATATTAGGGTTGTAACATTTTCATCCATAATTCACAGCAGAATGGCAAAATAGTACAGTTGTGGAGCATGAAACTAAAGCTATGTGATGAAAGTTGCTCTAACGCTTTGGAAAGCTGAGGGGAACTGCAGAGTGAGTGGATTCTGTGGGTTCATTCATTTGATCTGTTAATGAAAACATATTGAGTCGTGCAGCTTTAAATTAATTTTCTATCCCTGATGGAAACACCATTTCACAGGAGGTAGAGTTAGGTCTGAAGGCACCTATAGTCGTCTCTGCCTACCCAGATGATGTGTTGTGCTGGTTAAAAATGGAGAGGACCTTCAGACAGTGGCACTTCAGATTTATCAAAGGGCCTTGTCAGCAAAAGTGAACTGGGAGAGAAGTGGGGAGTTGTGTGGGGTTTGGAGGCAGTCGGAGGTCCCACAGCTATGAGTGCTTAGAGTAGAGCAGGGAGTGGCTGAAGGTGTTTGGGATGTATGGGCTCAGAGGGCTGGGTCAGTAGGAACTGGGAGTCCATCGTATAGCCACCAGGTTGGCAGGTTTCATACAGAAGTCAGACACTTATATTCAACAATTTAGTGGCATCTTTGCTGTGGCACAATTTGGTGGTTCTCAATCCACCTGATGGCCTGTCAGAGAAGCTACAGAGGAATTGAACTGATGAATTTCTTCTTGTCAGGTCATCACTGGCTGAGGGCTGCAGTGCCTTATGTACTGTACCTGTGCAAACAGGGACTGGTGGACTTGCAATGCTGAGTGGCAGTCTTTAGGCTCCAAGTAGCTCAGAGGCTGCAGATATTTGCTGGGGAGACACAACACAGGCTGTGTTCCAAAGACTGTTCTAAGTGGCATTGGACTTGAACCGGGGCCTGTGGATACCATGGGACTGTTTCCTTTCTGCTGTTCTAAAAAAAAAGAAATTGTGGTCCATTCAGTAGGGGGGCGTGGGGCCAGGAGTGTGGGAGGAGCCCTCTTTCACATTTTCTAGCATACTGGCCTACTGTAGATGGCACTTATGCTTGAGTCTCAAACATGGGGCCACCAATGTCGTACAGTTAATAAGTTCATTTTATTAAAGAAGGTTTAAAGTCAAAGTCTCTCTCTCTCTCTCTCTCTCTCTCTCTCTCTCTCCCTCTCTCTCTCTCTCTCTCTCTCTCTCTCTCTCTCTCTCTCTCTCTCTCTCTCTCTCTCTCTCTCTCTCTCTCTCTCTCTCTCTCTCTCTCTCTCTCTCTCTCTCTCTCTCTCTCTCTCTCTCTCTCTCTCTCTCTCTCTCTCTCGCTCCCTCTCTCGCTCTCTCTCTCCCTCTCTCCCTCTCTCTCTCTCTCTCTCTCTCTCTCTCTCTCTCTCTCTCTCTCTCTCCCTCTCTCTCGCTCTCTCTCGCTCTCTCTCTCTCTCTCTCTCTCTCTCCCTCTCTGCTCTCTCTCTCTCTCGCTCTCTCTCTCTCTCTCCCTCTCTCCTCTCTCTCGCCTCTCTCTCTCTCTCTCTCTCTCTCTCTCTCTCTCGCTCTCTCTCTCTCTCTCTCTCCCTCTCTCTCTCTCTCCCTCTCTCCCTCTCTCTCTCTCGCTCTCTCTCTCTCGCTCTTCTCTCTCTCTCTATCTCTCTCCTCTCTCTCTCTCTGTCTCTCTCTCTCTCTCGCTCTCTCTCTCTCTCTCGCCTCTCCCTCTCTCCCTCTCTCTCTCTCTCTCTCTCTCTCTCTCTCTCTCTCTCTCTCTCTCTCTCTCTCTCTCTCTCTCTCTCTCCCTCTCTCCCTCTCTCTCTCTCTCTCTCTCTCTCTCTCTCTATCTCTCTCCCTCTCTCTCTCTCTGTCTCTCTCTCTCTCTCTCTCTCTCTCTCTCTCTCTCTCTCTCTCTATCTCTCTCCCTCTCTCTCTCTCTGTTTGATGGACAGTGAACTTGGTTGAGTGTGAGAGTTCACTGAGATGTCAGGGTTACAAGCCGGTCAGCCAGCGTGCAAGCTGGGGGGAGGAGAGATCCAAACACACGTGCATGCGCTGCTGCACTTGTGCTGAATGCACGGCAGGTGTGCGTGTGTGTGTTTGTGTGTGTTTTGTATGACATGATAATGATAACAGTAAACACTTTTGCAGATGTCTGAGTGACTTCATCATCATTGTATCTGCTGTATTAGTTCTGAAACAGAGACACGCTGCCTGAGCTTTTATCATCACAACAGAGGTAACTCACAGTTCATTCTATTGAGACTCATGTTTAAACTACAAAATACATGATAAGCTCAATATATCATATATATGATATATTTCTGTAAACTATAGGCCTACCCAGCAGTATTTGGATTATTCAGACAACCCCCGGGGTGCAGCTACATGTAAACACAAGTATTTTTACTTTTACTTGAGTAAAGGATTAGTACTTTTTCCACCACTGGTTTACTTCATCTTAATCTCATGTCTATGGAGCCCCAAAAATGACAAAAGGCAATACAAGATTGTCAAGTCAAAAATATAACTGAATACATCAGTTAATAACACAGATAATTAAAATGGAGAGTAGAAGGAAATATACAGCTTTATGCATACCCCCCCAAGTATTTACAGAAATACTTAGGGTATAATTTATTTCTCATTTCCCCTAAAATGCCCATTGCTACTCTCTTGTTCCCCGTAAACTTCTTTTCTTCCCATTAAGTACCAGTAGTCATTTATTGGTACCTAATTCTACAAAATGATATTGTAAGCTGTATTGTTAAGTGTTACCAAAAAGGGACCCCCCTTTTACATCCTATAAGTTAATAATAGTTTGGGTTGCAAAAATTGATATAGATTTCTTTTTAAAAAACTAAGGAAACATAAATAGCTAAATAATCTAAGTTTTAATTATTTTAGCAACTGACTGGAGATAGAGAAAAAACTGGTTGAGGGTTAAAGGAAGTATAAAGCTTTGTATGTCTTGTATTTATAGGTGTATTTCGTTCTAATATATATATATATATTATGGCATGCCGTTTAGGAAATTATTATATATATGTGAAGTTTGAATATATTGAATGCACCTTGAATATATTGAATGAACCTTGAATATATTGAATGAAAGTCTGAATATATTGAATGAACCTTGAATATATTGAATGAAAGTCTGAATATATTGAATGAAAGTCTGAATATATTGAATGAAAGTCTGAATATATTGAATGAAAGTCTGAATATATTGAATGAAAGTCTGAATATATTGAATGCACCTTGAATATATTGAATGAACCTTGAATATATTGAATGAACGTCTGAATATATTGAATGAAAGGCGTGTTGACGTTAGTCTGATGAAAGGGACCTGCCTGACCAGAGAGGTTCCTTTCATTCGGTCTTACATGATGAAAAAGTGAATAAACTTCTTCATTGGGAGAACGGTACTGGATATGGTTACCGTAACTAGTGTTTTGGCCCGTACATGCATTCGCCAGTGTGTTAATAATCTCTTCATTGCTCAAAATTGCTTGACAGCAGATTTCTTGCTGATTCGCTCATAGTGTCACACTTCGGTTAGGATTAATCACAACGAAAACACAAGATGGTGGCAGACGATGACATCAAATTCCATTTCAACTTTCATTCAATATATTCAGACATTCATTCAATATATTCAGACTTTCATTTATATATATATATTATGGCATGCTGTTTAGGAAATTCAATATATTCAGACATTCATTCAATATATTCAGACTTCCATTCAATATATTCTGATTTCCATTTAATATATTCTGACTTTCATTTATATACAGTATATATTCAAGGTTCATTCAATATATTCAGACTTCCATTCAATATATTAAAACTTTACACATATATATATATATATATATATATATTAGGGCTGTCAAACGATTACAATTTTTTTATCGCGATTAATCGCTGAAGTTCTATAGTTAATCGCGATTAATAGCATATTTTATCACATGATTAAAATTCTATTATTTTGCATTTCAGAACAGTTTTTAAGTACATATTAACAATGGAAAGCAATTTTCACCAGTGTATCTTGATTGGGAATCAAATGAATGCAAAGAAAGTTACTTTATGAACTTGATTTTAAGATTTGTAATTATTTATTTACTGTAAACAAAAGAAAAATGTGTGAATCTGTCATTATTGCACAATTCCTCCAAGTATCTAACTAAAAAACTAAAAATCCCTATCCTTACTAGAGTCAATCTAGTGTTTAGTAACTCCTAAATCATGTTGATTACTCACTGACGTCTAGTGATCAGCGGTTAATGAGACAGCGTTTGCAGCACCTTGCAGCAGTTCCAGTGTGGCTGCTTTCTCCGTGTGGTATGTGTATGATGAAACTACTGTCTCCCTCGACGGCAACGAGACAGGTCAACCGTAGTATGTCTTTAAGACCCGAGTCCTCTACGATGCTGACAGGTCTGCAGTTAGTTGCCATCCGTTTAACCCGCTAGCGGGTAGCATCACGTTAACTGTACTACTATGCTTAGCTCCGTAGGTTGTAGCTCAAGCTTGACGTGCTTCGGTGATATTTTAATTCGGCTTTACACAACATGCATATGGCTTTCGACTTGTCTACTGAGCCGTCCGGGAGTTTTGGAAAATAAAAAGCGCCATTCAGGATTTCATTGCTGCTGTCTTTCTCCATCATGCCTGCAGCCTGCAGCAGCAGGATGTGTTAGGAGGAAGTGGCAGCTTGATGATAAGTAACGGTGCTGCAAAGGGTCAAAATAGTAACTGTTAGGCACCACGCAAAGCCGAGTGAAGTGGAAAATAAATTAATAAATGCTGGCATGCAATTAAAAAAAATTCATCGCGTCGCGTCGGCGTTGCGATTAACGCATTAACGCTGACAGCCCTAATATATATATCAGCTTTATTGGCCAGGTTTATGTAGACAAACAAGGAATTTGAATCCGGTAATCTTTGCTCTCAAAGTACAACACTTAACATACAGTATTAAGAATAAAAACAGAGTTGATGGTAAGAATATAAAAGAAAAATAGTGTACAGTATAACAATACAATATATATAATACTATATATATATATATATATATATATATATATTTTTTTTAAGAGATTATTTTTTGTTTGCGTTTCCACCTTTAATAGAAAGGACAGCTCAGATATGAAAGGGGAGAGAGAGGGGGGAAGACATGCAGGAAAACGTTACAGGTTGGACCCCCTGCGTCGAAGAATAAACTTCTATATATCTGCGCCTGCTCTACCACCTGAGCTAACCAACCACTTTTGTTATATTTTTGACTTGTTTAATAATTTGTCACACCTGGACAATCTGTCATGGAAGCCCTCCCTGGGAGTTTTACTGATGGTGGTGCGATAGGGCAATTAAATCCTCTGAACATGATCAGTTAATTAATTACAAACATTCTGTTAGATTTTAAGATATGTGCAACTGTGATATGTTGTCCTAATATCAGAGGTGGGAGTAAGTCACACATGTGCAAGTCACAAGGGTATAGCACAAAGATGTTCCAAAAACAACTTTACGTAACTTCTTAATACCTTGAAAAAAAGAATATGGCCTGGCTATTACACTAATACAAAGTCAAGTCCTTTCAAGTAATCAAGTCTCAAGTCAAAGTCAAGTCTCAAGTCTTGAATACCAAGTCAAAGTCAAGTCGAGTCATTTATCAATGTAAGTCAAGCAAGTCTCAAGTCCTCAAATTGGCGACTCAAGTCAGACTTGAGTCAAGTTGTACAACTCAAGTGCCCCACCTCTGCCTGATATTGATATTTCCAGTCTAGCTTTTTCCTGACATTGGGGCAGGATACATTTATTTGGACCAAAGTGGGGCTTGTTAAAAAACAGAACTGGCTTACCTTACTCCAAGGAAATGCCACATAATGAGAATTAGTCCCTCGCCAATATGTGACCTCTGCGCTGATAGGAAGATAGGCTCTTTCATGCATAGGTTTTGGGAATGCAGCATTGTGGCGGATTTTTGGAGTCAGGTGTCCTCCACATTGTCAGATGTGTTGGGCACTGTAGTACCATGTTCACCATCAGCCATGCTCTTGAATGACTTCCAATTACCATATCCCACTAAACGTGTAGTGTTAGCGGGCCTAACCGCAGCTAAAAAGATGCTGGCTCTCCGCTGGCAACCTCCTCACACACTTACACATATACAATGGCTAAACAGCCAGCGCGAGTGAGAAGACTATTTCACAGTGGGGTGGTGTGTACGATATGGTAAAGGAGCTAGTGAAATGAGGATATTTGTTTTCTGTCTATGCTTGATGCAAGTAATGTATGATGCTGTATTGCTTTAACTCATCCTAAGATCTTGGGGGAGGGGGGGTGTCGACACCGGGGAGTGTTTGTGGGAAGAGTGAAGCTAAATGTTCTCAGCTGTCTTGTATCCGATGCACAGACAGTGTACTGGATGTGTGTGTTTCTTGCTCTATTAAAGGAAAAAAAAAAAGAAAAAAACAGAACTGGCATACTTTCATATGCAATTAAAGTGTACCTTTGCAGTCATATCTATGCATACTGTATGAACTGTATGCTGTACATGTGACAGCAGTGAAGAGTGTAGATTTCGGGTCAGTCTTGAGGTGGAGTCCAGCATGTGATCGGCAGGTTAACAGTGAGTTTATGGTGTAGACCTAGGAATCATTCTCCACACTTGAACCTCCTTTCACCCACCCACCCACCCTCTCCTCCTCCCTGCTGTATCACACCTGAACAGCAGAATCCTGTTTCACACATTCACATTGTGATGAGAAAAACTCACCAGCATCAGCATGACCAGCTGGAAACCCATTCACCCTGAACATGCATCATCCGCTGCTGTCTGTCTGAACACAGACAGTGAACAAGGATTTGTACATTCATATTGTGGCTGTTTGTTGGTTTCCATTTTTAGTAGCCTACAGTATATACTGTTGCAAATACATTTATGCCTTGAAATACTTTGTATTTTATCACAATACCTTCACTGTTATCGTCAGTTTCAGCGTTGTCAGAGCTCTAACCTATGTCTTTAAAGCTGGAGTGTGGATCTTTTGTCTCCCCCCTCTGGCACTGAGAGTAAATACACAGACACTCTGGATGCGTGCATGTGACATGTGCCTGCAGGTGAGCTCACCGCATCTCCTGGGTGGCTGGTTGATGTAAAAATGCATCAATTCAAGTGTGCCAGTGCAGGACGGTCGCTACAGACACCACAACTCCTGAGTACTGAAATATACAGAGAGCTTCCCCTGGCGGCAATAGGTTCATCAGCATTGTGTGAACTCGTTTGGCAAGGGCTTTAATGTAACACCCGTTCATTAATATGTAAAAGTTCCATACTCCAGCTTCATGGGCTTCATGGGCTCAGGTTCATGGGCTTTAAACCTATGAACCTTCCTTCAGTCAGATGAACATACTGTAGTCAACATATCTGTATTCATATTAAATGCTCTGTTGTTCTGTTCTGGACTGAATGCCACATTTTCTAAGATGTATTCAGCCAGGAAAAATTAGGCGCTTTAATTAATTATCTGTTGCAGTGTGTAGATACAAGGACATTTTACATAGTCATCGCTTAGAAGTTTAATGTGTTTTTTGATTTACTGTAAATACCCGACCAGAATGGAAGCCAGGGGTTAAAGTATTTTTATTTAAAATGTTATTCATTTAGTTAGCCGTTTGATAATATTTTCGGCAAGTTTCATTGAAGTCAGAATTCTGACTTTAAACTCAGAATTCTGAGAATAAACTTTTTTTTCTCAAAATTCTGACTTAAATCTCAGAATTCTGACTTTAATTTCAGAATTCTGATTTTAATATAAGAACTGAAATACATGTTTCAACTTGTGGCCCTAATCCTTTTCCATACTACAGCCCTGCTTGTAATCAGCAGAAAGTCAAAGAAAAGTCATGGAATTTTACACCCAAGCCATGATGGAAGATCACATTATATATCCGGCCTTTTGTATGACTGTAACGGTCATGATGGTTGCCGTGCCTTCCCACCACCGGGGTGAACCTCAGGGCGCCCTCTTCCTACACAGTCAGCCAGAACATCCATGTAATGTGTCGTTGTAAAAGCAGCAGCCAAACTGTCTCCCTCTGACAGACCCTGCCACGCACACATAAACACACGTCCTGTCGTTATGGCAGGTCGTAAAAGACAAGAGACCAAATGCAGAGTGAGGATGTGGTGGCTCGGCAGATGAGCGCTTTCTCTGCTCGGTGTTTACTTTTCATGCGGCGTAGCCCGGGGGTAACCTTGCGTGCGTGTGTGCGCGCGTCCCTCCGCCTGTCGCTACTGACCCAAGTTTGAACCCGCTGAGAGATATTATTTTTTAAAACACGCAAACACACACGCGGGAGGACAGAGAGAGAGCAGGTCAAAGTCTTCCTCTAGATTAGGAAGAGGTTCACTCTGAGAGCAGGCTGATAGTTGGCTGGGTGTCAGGCGGAGGGCAGCGCTGCTTTCCGGCGAGGTGTTAATCATCATTTCATCTCTCAGAGTCAGATCATGCTGTCTCATTGTTATGACACATCATAAGGGCAACAGGGAAGGATCAGGCTGTCAGTTTGATGCCACATGGTGAAATATGTGTATCCAGATTAAATTATAAAAGTGAACTAAACTAGAATTCAATAAAAAAAAAAAAAAAGTAGGGTTAAGGTGAACGGCACCAGTGAGTGAGACCCATAGGGAGAAGGATTAAGACACAATCCGCCTCTTTTTTTCATTTGCTGAAGCAGCTGAAAATGTGCTGCTTAAAAGCTTTTTGCTCTTGAATGCAGGCCGCCCTGCAGGCATCATTACTGATCCCACAAACGGGGCTTAAGCCAAGGTAATGAGTGTGTAAACTAGCTGCCTTATTGCTAACAAAGGCGTCTTGGGACGCGCTCCCATTGTCTCGGAGGGAATCATCACCTTTTCTCAGTGAAATCCGCCGCGGATTGTCTGCGTGCAACAGGAGGTAGGGATTAAGGATGCGGTCCCTGGAACAAATGGCGAGGCAAGTCAGCCCAGTACAGGCCGGAGGCGGGGCCGAACGACACCCACAATTAAAGATGAACTTTGAGTGAACTAATTTATCTGAGGGAGGAGAAGGTAGCAGGCTGCCCGCAGTCCTGGCAGCCTATAAAAACGCGGAATGAGCAGCCCTGGAGTCTCATAGCTGACAGAGTTTCACCTGAACTAGCCTACTGCAGCGCATCTCTCCAACAAGACGGCGACTGTCACTGACTCCGCTGCAACATGGCTCTGAACACTCTGCTGGCCACCTTCCTGTGCACCATCGTGCTTCCCATCCTGCTGTTCCTGGTGGCGCTGAAGCTGTGGGAGGTTTACATGATCCGAGGCAGAGACCCGAGCTGCACGAGCCCGCTGCCCCCGGGATCCATGGGTTTACCTTTCATCGGAGAGACGCTGCAGCTCATCCTGCAGGTAAACGCATGACACAGTCACTGACGCCTACTTTCACACATCCACGTGGATGCTCCAGACACTGTGAGAAAATGTGATGTCACTTGTGTTCAACTTTCTTTTTTCTTTTTTTTTACGTGTTTTCATATTGGTAAACAATATGAGCACTGTTTTGAACTTGCGCTTCCATGAGACGCTTATGGCACCTACAGGGTTAACGATCGTAGGCTACTTAATTGGAGTAAATATGCAATTGTAATTTAAGTGTAATAATGGCAATACTGGTTTATAAGACGGCTTAATTCAGTTTTTAAGATTTAAACATATTTGTGAATTTATCATCGTAATATTGATTCATTTTAACATTTCTTCCATTTAATATGTTTATGCCCCAACAAACAAAGCGAATTCCTTGTTAAGTGTTACTTAGGCTACTTGGCAATAAACTAAACTATAACTATAACTAAATCCCTTTATGATTCTGATTTTAAAATTGTATTTAATATCATTTTGTATGTGTATCAGGGTTTGTTTATTCATCATCTTTGTATTGGTCTGTATGCGTGTTTATGTTTGCAGAGGAGAAAGTTTTTGCGGATGAAGCGGCAGAAGTATGGTTACATCTACCGCACACACCTCTTCGGGAACCCCACGGTGCGCGTGACCGGAGCGGATAACGTCAGGCAGATTCTGCTGGGAGAGAACAGGCTCGTGTCCGTGCAGTGGCCCGCTTCTGTACGCACCATCTTGGGCTCGGATACACTGTCTAACATGCACGGAGCCCAACACAAAACCAAGAAAAAGGTATGTTAGGATTTCATTTAAATTCTTTACTTTATTTTTTAATGGCAATTTACTTTCAGTATCCTAGTGGATATATAAGTTTGCTTTATCATTTGCTCAGTACAGTCTAAAACTACCATTAACGTTTCAAATAACCTGTTATTGACACATTGTCCGTTCTAAGCAGATGCATATGTCCCAGCCTATGGCACTGTTGTCTAGCACATTTATTAGTAAAATGAGGAGCACATATCCTGAATTATTTTCTTCCTATAGCTTAATTTATATTAGGGAGCACGACAACTAACATCATTGTTGTAAGTTTTTAAATTCATTAAGTAATTCATATTCAAAAAATAATTTGATCATTGGATCCTAAAAACGTATATTCTTTAAAGAAGTGAGATTGTTTTTGCTTGTCCAGTTAGAACATATTCACCCAATAGAAATCAACTTTTTGAAAGAATTTTCCAGAAATTTGTGTTTCTATCGAAATACAATCCACGACAAAGGCAGGTCACTGCACTAGAGTCGAGAAAAACCTCACTTGATTTCATAAAATACTTGAAAGAAGATAATTTGCACTTGAAATGGGTTCAAATTTTCTAAATGTACTGGCAGATTGTTTCACTTGCTCTAAGAAAAACAAACTTTTTGCAGTGCACTAAGACAACATCATAAGATCTACTCTGTCGTCATATCAAATTGAGCACATTGGCCAAAAATTCATTACTCAGAAATGCGTTTTGGGTGGAAAATACTAGCATATGCATGGACATTTGCTTTCATAAATCTAACACATCTTCCCTCCCCACCCTTCTCCAGGCCATCATGCAAGCATTCTCCACCGAGGCTCTGGAGCTCTACATCCCCGTCATTCAGGAGGAGGTGCGGGCTGCAGTGGAGCAGTGGCTGGCCAAGGACTCTTGCGTGCTGGTCTACCCAGAGATGAAGCGGCTGATGTTCCGCATCGCCATGAGGATCCTGCTGGGTTTCGAGCCAGAGCAGATCAAGACAGACGAGCAGCAGCTGGTGGAAGCTTTCGAGGAAATGATCAAGAATCTGTTCTCGCTGCCCATCGACGTGCCTTTCAGCGGACTGTACAGGGTAAGAGACAAACGCATGATCGTTACATACAGCTAGGGTCCTTTTTTTTTAAATCTATAAAGATGTGGATCAAATTTCAAAATGAACCATGAAAGGACATGCGTAGATGCATGACTAGGTGTGGTTATGGATAGTTTAATGACATTTAAAATGTATTTTTGATTTTGTACATGGTTACATGGTATTTTGGTTGTGGTTTTTATATAGCCTTATATATAATGTTCTTTTGTATTTCTTCAATGAGTTTTGTTTTTTATGTTCTGTGAAACAAATACACTTAACAAAGTTGAATGACCACACCAAAGATTTTGCATATTACATCATAGCCAATGTTTAAAAGCATGCTGATATAAACAAGACCTGCTATACTGAAGAATTACCTAACTCAATCAAGTTGATCTACATGAACTAATAAATAAATGGCATTGGGATTGTAGTAAATGGGCTTAAATATTCAAAACTCTGGTATGGTCAGAAGTTGAACAAGCACATCACCTGAGGCAAAGTGAAATGGTTGAGTGTGTTTGTATGTAGATATACAGTATCCAGTGAATGCAAACATCCGTCTAATTCACCTTCTTACATTATGTTTCTCCTCTGCCCTCCATTCATCCTTCCCTCCCTTATTTCCACCTCTCCTCTCTCCCTCCCTGCTCCTCCTGCCATCTTTATGTCCTCCAGGGTCTGAAGGCAAGGAACTTCATCCACTCCAAGATAGAAGAGAACATCAAGAAGAAGGTGCAGGAGTCAGACAAGGAGTCCAAACACAGAGACGCTCTGCAGCAGCTTATCGACAGCAGCAAGAACAATGGAGAACCGTTCAGCATGCAGGTAGTGACATTTTTCATTTTATTTAATGCTTATTTGTTTAGGTACGTATGCTAAGACATAGACATTTGTGCAACAAATCTCCAAGAGATAGATGGATGGATGGATGGATGGATGGATGGATGGATGGATAGATGGACTTTATTTATCCCAAATTGGAAAATGACTCTGTTACAAGCAGCAAGTTACAAGGACATCCACACATACTCACTCACACACATCCAGAAAAAACAGGAAATATACTATATATATATATATATATATATATATATTAAAAAAGTGACTTAAAACACACAAATCCACGTGCACATCAGAATCTGTTGCAACAGGCTGCTGCACGACACAGCATTTATAGCTATTGCTAATTTCCAATCCCCGTCCCTATAAGGGCTTTTTTAACAGCCATGAAAAAAAAAAAAAAAAAACATTGCCACATTAAAATACGATAAGCACATAAACATACAATGCACATCATTCTGCCCCTTTATGTCTTATGTCATTTATATAAGCCATTGTTTTGGTTAGGGTCTGAACTAATTTCATGTGTTCATGTTTCCAGGCCATTAAGGAGTCTGCTACAGAGTTGTTGTTCGGGGGCCATGAAACCACAGCGAGCACAGCCACCTCTCTGGTCATGTTCCTGGGCCTGAACCCTGAAGTTGTGGATAAACTGAGGCAGGAACTGATTGAAAAGGTAATTGCACCGTACAACTTAAGTTCTGTAGGTTGTTGTTCTAACACCTTTTAATAGTGGCTGCTGCAATTTAGTTTTTATGCTAAACATTTAACATAACGGACAATCCGTTGTAACTTTGAATTAATTTCATTCAAAATCATATGTAAGCATGAGCAGGAAAAGGTCATTCTTGAACTTGCGAAACAGTAATTGGCCAAAAAAGGTCTCAACTCAAAGTCTAACTACTACCTTTTATCCCCATCTCATGGTCTTTTATCCCCATCTCATGGTCTTTCAGCAAATTAAGCTTGCTTGGTTGTCATACTAATTCACGCGATGACATCTGAGCTATCTCCATGACAACTGAGCAAACTCTAGCTGCTGGGGAAGACCATGAGGTATAGTGTAAAACCCGGGGGGGAAAGTTAGTGAGAGAACTATGAGTAATCTGAAGCAATTTAGTGATTTGGGGGGAAAGTGCCTGCCGATATCTACAGTAATAAAGTATATAAAATTACACAGTGGGGTTAGTATACTCTATGCTTTCCATAGAGATAATAATCCACATTAAAGCGTTCCCAGTAAAACTAATTAGTGCAATATGTGTTAGATTAAACCCTGATCAGGAGCCAGGTCAGGTAACACTGCTGAGTTTGGTGTGTGCTTTGAGTTTCTGTATAACTAGGCTTTTCTGTACTTGAAAGGCCGGCAGGGCTAATGAGCTAACCTACAGTAAACAAGTGAAGTATGGATGGATTGTTTCCAGTTTGTAGAGCCACCCATTGTGGTTTGATTAAAGCATTATGCTTATTACTGTAATATAAAATCACTGAAATCAGTCTGGGTGACATGAACAACCAGCACAATTCCATTCCTCACCAACTATCATTACACTTTGGTTCCACCGGTTATACCGTCCTTCGCTTCTCCTCACATGCCAATTTGTCTGTCTTCAGGAGGAGCAGGGGATGGACCTCCATAGTCTGAACATTGAGGCCTTGGAGCAGTTGAAGTACACCGGCTGTGTCATTAAAGAGACTCTGAGAATCAACCCTCCGGTTCCTGGAGGCTTCAGAGTGGCCCTCAAGACCTTTGAACTCAATGTAAGTTAACAAAGATCTCTAGGAACTAAATCCATAAATGGCAGATTGAGACGAGAGATGAGACACAACCTGTATCAAACTGTGTGCTTACTGATCATTTCCCCTCACCACTTCAGGGTTACCAAATTCCCAAAGGCTGGAACGTCATCTACAGCATCTGTGACACTCATGATGTGGCAGAGATGTTCCCCAACAAGGAAGACTTCCAGCCGGAGCGCTTCATGACCAAACCCTTGGGCGACTCCTCCAGGTTCCAGTACATCCCGTTTGGAGGGGGCTCTAGGATGTGTGTGGGGAAAGAGTTTGCTAAGATCCTGCTAAAGATCTTCCTGGTGGAAGTGGTCACAAAGTGTCACTGGACTCTTTTAAATGGGCCACCCACCATGAAAACAGGACCTACTGTCTATCCTGTGGACAATCTGCCAACAAAGTTTACCAGCTATGTACAAAATTAAACTGAGATGACAAGAGATCATGTTTCCTAAAAGCAGTGTAGAGTGAAATATGAGGTTTCCCAAAAGTCTCAAATCATCTGTGTTTTACCTCCGAATCCACAGGGGGAACTACAGTAAAGCTACTTGGGGAGTTTTTTGGAATTACTCTGTGCACTAAAGAATCCGATCAAAGGCCGCATTTACACAATGATCTTCAATTTTTTTGACATGACATAAATTGTACATATTGTAGATGACTTAAGAACGTATTTTACATTTTATATTATGATACATTGAATTTGTATAAATATATATGTTTTGTTTGAACAAACTAAACGCGAGGCACTATACACAGACATGGAACACTTTAATCAGCTCAGAGGTGTATCTATAGGATTATGTACATATGTAATGTAGAGTCTGTTTATATAACTTTTGTATCTTACCCCAACTTATTTAAGTGACTTATGTTATATTGTATGGGCTTTTTATTTAATAAACTGTTATGCGAAGAATTTTGGTTTTTGTTGTTTTATTCAAATTAAAGGGTTGAACTATATTGTATTAAAAGAATATGTCGACATTTTGGGAAATACACTAATTTGCCTTTTTTGTCAGAGTGAGTGGAAAAGATCGTCTGGAGTAAGGTTAGCCTAGCTTAGCATGAAGATTGGAAGCAGGGGGAGAGAGCTAGCCTGACAGTCCGAAGTTAAAAAATACAGCTCTAAAGCTCCCTGATTAATACGTGTGGTGTTGCGTTGGAAAGAGCTTAAAAACCTGTGTTGGTAGGGTGTTTTTTAAAGGGTTTCTTTTTTCACTTTGGACAGAGTCAGGCCAACTGTTCCCCCCCCCTGCTCCCCGGCCTTGGGCCAAGCTAGGCTAACCACGTTCTGACTCCAGCTTCGTACTTCACACGCCGACATGACATTGATTTCAATCTTCTCATCACTCTTAGTAAGAAAACTATTTAATATAATTATTTAAAAACTGATGTACCGGTCAGATATACGTACGGTCATATATATATATTTTTGTCAGATAAATTTACCTGACAAATCTGACCTTAAGGAAAGAAAAAAGAAGAAAAAGAAAAAATTCAAATTGTTGATAAATAGGTTTACTGCAGTACTCATGATCGGCAATCACAACTTCATTGTAGCACACTTAATAATTCACAGAATATAATAAAAACAAAAGGTTTAACGAAGTCATTAGTGATCTGTGTAAGTAAAAATGACGAGATTAAGCGCAACTCTGGTTTATTTCAAAACACCAGGTAAAGTTTGCTGATGACAGTTAATGTAGGCCTATTTACTCTGTAGACACAAAGGGTGGGTGGTCCACACACACATTCCATTATCCTTACAGAATCAATAAGTTGTGAGGGGAAAAAAAAAATAAGAGAGAAATCTGGAATCCATAGAAGGAGGGAAAGCAAAGCAGAGGGCTGATGACCCTGGCAGATGAGCAGACAGAGGGTGAAACAGAGTTCATACCGATCAGTTGAGTTTCAGGGCACTGAACCAGTATAGACCTTCAGTCGAGTAGTAGCATGGTCATGGGTCCATGTTTACTGCATGGTCAGAGATAAGGTTCTCACATTAAGGATAACAAACTGTTAATGGATTGCTGTTGAATGTGTTTATATTGCAGTGGTCAATGAAAAGCAGTTAACAAAGTGTGGATCTGGGTGTTTAAATAGACCACTTCGTTTGAAGAAAAGGTGTGTAGCTGGTAGAGAGATCAGCTGATGATCAGACGATCTGGGTGGGGAAAAGGTTCAGTTTGCTCAAAACCTTGCTCAGAATCTGAACAAAGTGTATGGGATTCATTTTGTCTGTTACCAACTGCAACTAACTGCAACCCAAAATTATTATTATTCCAAAATATCACAAGAGCTCGGCTGCATGTATTGGCAGATTCACACTGTGAACCACATACATGAACTCATTTTCAGATAAAAATGGCTTGCTTTTTTGGATTCATAAAGAAAGAGTGATATAATTATGCGTTTAGATAACAACATGCAGGTTATTGTAAAATCCCCATGACCTGTAATTATCACAATCAAATGTTCATAGTGAAAACTTAGCTGTAATTATAAATGATGAAGCAAAGTAGTTTGAGATACTGTGAGCAAAAAAGACAAACTTAACTACAAGATTCTGACCAATAAAAGACCAGTGGAGCCGCATATGACATTTAATTTGACATTAAAATGGGAATTTGTCAGTTGAATACTTCAATGTATTAAATGATCAGCTGAAGAACTCACATTGCTGAAAATGTACTTGCAATTAAAGCTGCTTTTAGTGTGGTTTTATATTCATACCAGGCTTATTATTATCACCTAAGGGGCCATCCACACGGAACACTTTTTGGTGTAAACGCACGTTTTGCATCGTTTTGCATCGTTTTGGCTGATCGAAAACGCCGCCCTTGCGTCTTCGTTTGGACGCCGCATACTTGCGTATCAATGATATCATCGCCACACCCCTCAACCTCTAGCCTTCGACCTCTTACCCCGCGACGACGTCAACAACAACAATGGCGGACTACATGCTTGTGTTCCTGCTAGAGAAGATATTGAGCCATTTTCGTTGTCTTCTTCTTGTGTTTGGTTTCTTCTTCTACTGTCTGTTTGTTGTTTATACAGCGTGCAAGCTTTATGCTCCGCCTCTTCTTCTCCGTTTTTGGTGAATTTCTGTAGCAGAAACAGTGCCTCCTATAGGCCTGGAATATGAAATAGCATGTATAGTCATTTACAAATGGATCCGTTTGGACACAAATATTCTTGAAACAATGCAAGGGAAGACGGGGGAAAAAAGATTGTTTTGGTACGTGTGGACGTGGCCTAAAAGTCTCTTGGACGTTCATGGGGGAGAACCTCAACAATCAGGCACCAACATTACTCGTAGTCTAAACACATTCACAGGTAATCTTTAACTGTTGAACAGTAATGGAAGTGTGGAAACAGTGGAAACATTGGGGAGCACATTGTAGAACAAAATGACTCCTTTAACAATGCAGGAACACAAATAAACGGGTTCTCTCATTGACCGCGTAACCTCGTTTCTCCAAGTATCCTGGTTATTTAAGTACATGTAAACACACGGATTGACGGTGAATGTTCTAAAGTGTCAGTCTAATCAGCAACATGAAACATTTTGACTGCATGTATTTGTAACACTTTATAGATTCACTTAGCCAGTGAAAGCCAGTGTTTTTGCAAGCTAATGGCGGATTTACTGGAAGATGTGCTTTGGCTTCAAGTTGTTTCTCTTTCTGGTGCCCTTCTGATTTACACCAAGCCTCTCTCCACTCCACAGCAACTTCTTAGCATTGTACTGTTGTCCCTGGCCCTTGTTTATTACTGTGCTACTTGTGATTATTGGATCCACAAATGCTGAACTGTTGTCCCTATTGTAAGTCACTGTTGATAAGAGTTTCAGCTTAATGGCCAAATTGTAATAGTAAATTGTAGCTGACACCTTTATGTCCAGCCATCCTATCCCCGCTAGTCCAGCCCTCGAACGATGTGAATGAACTTCTCTGAACTTTGCCTCCTCTCCTCATTCTAAAGAGTGTCTACTTCCCTCCATTGTTCACCATCACCCAGTGGAGACAAAACTTTGCATGGCCAAGGCCATTTTCGTCTAAATTTGTGACCATTGTAGTGAATTTACAACAGGGTTGAAAGAGGTTTGAACCTAGCTTGCTTTCAATTAGATCCTTAGGTCTGAACATGGTCCAGAGTAAATCATTGTTATAGCTACAGAAGTAATGTTATTGAATGCAACACTTTTATACACCAAACCACTTTGTTGCCATGAACAGTGCATGAGAGAGGTGAAGGGTGGAGGCTGGAGGAAGCAGAGACAACCACAGAACTGAAAAGAGAGAGAAAAGGAAAACAAAATCTGCTTTCCAAGGTTTTGTCTGTGTTTGGTTTCAAGCTTTACATTTTCCCTGTGACAGTGTATTTTGTATTGTAAACTATAGTATATAAGTGTTTTGAAGGTTGCAAAATTAGATCTCACACATAGACTATCCATAAGTTGAGTTTCTGGTTGACTAATGGATGAAACCATTACTGCATGTTATCTCTACGTCTATCTCTATGCTTTTACTACACATTCTACTAGAGATAGTCTCGCTTTGCCAGACCCTCCTCCACAGCGCTGCAGAGGCATTTATTTAAACCAATCACAATTGTCTTGGGCGGTGCTAAGCGCCGGACGAAGCCACGGTGCCTCTGCAGAATAGCTTCCGGAAGGAACTTGTTTTGGTGGAACATGTGTTCGTTCAAAAGTAGTTTTAGTCGTGCAACAGAAAACTCAGATTGGACAGATAGTCTAGCTAGCTGTCTGGATTTACCCTGCAGAGATCTGAGGAGCAGTTAACCATAGTCCTCACAAATCCACCAGAGTTTAGAATTACAACACAAAGAAAGCGAAATGTAACGGGACATCTAAAAACGGACATCCGAAAAGAGTGACATCCGGCGGAATTTCCGGCAGAACGAGAGCAATTCCGGAAATTGAACGTCGTGGATATAGACTATACTAGAGATGTCTAACATTTACGAAAATATGCCTGTGTAACATTTGACCCAGAGTAAAATTAGATTTATTTGATCTGTCTGCATTCACTGCAGTGGGTGTTCAGTTTTTAAATAATTGACTCAGAAAAACAAAGCTTTCCTTGACATTTATTCTTTCATATGTCACATTTACATGGGGCTGTTTGCACTCTGATCAGGGCCCTAACAATCCATCAAATGGTCAGCAGAAGAAGGAAATAATCTTATCAAATGAAAGTCACTTCTCCTAATGCTATAATGTGTGCTTAATCAAGCACAGTGAGAATGCACTAAACTTCTACTACTTCAATGGGCAGTTATTTGGTCTGATGACCAAGGTCATTTAAATTCAATCGGCTTATAGAGTCTGTGCTGGAGAAGTCAATGGGAGTGTTAATTCCTTAAACTGCGTTTGCACAGTGTCTGCTGGCCCCTGAGCCCCTGCTGTGGAGTCATATGAGTGCCCAATAAGAGATGCTAATGGCGTCGTTAGCATGGCTGTTGGTGGCTCACTGTGATTATTCATAATTTGAGAGACTGTTGACAAGTTCAGCAGGTCAGATAGAGTTCAGCACCATGGGAGAGGTACTTATTACATCAACACTCCTTTATCACACAAGTACTCTGATCAAGGTTTACCTACTGCTGTTGGCGCTGAGATGCCTTAAATGTTAAAGGGGATCATTTGCAAATGACTGTAGCCTATCACCTAACTGTTATACACAAATTATTTTTTGGTGGCGATGGGGGGTAGGGTACTATCAGGTGGTATCCATACACTGTTTACTCTTTCCAAAAGAAAAGCCCTTAATGTTGTTAGAATACAGTGAAGAAAGTGGCACAGGAAGAGCGGTTGAAGGGAAGCAGGTAACGGAAATAATCACAGTCACGCTAATTAAAGATTAATTACAATAACTCTTCATTTAAAGAGTTCGTGAATAATTGTTGGTCACATCATTTGAGGTCTTATCAGTGTCTCTTTTTCTTCCTCTCCCAAACCTGTACACACAGGGCCTCTGTGTGAAACCTGGGAATAGATTCAGGAGGAAACTCATTAAAATAGATCAAATGAACATTAGCCACTGTTTGACTAACAGTCTTACATTAGCATTACATTGCTGTAGTTTGAAAGCAACAGTCGGGCATTTCAACAACATAGCCACCTCGTTAAGGGCACAGCATGGTTTCTGTGCCAATCTGCATGCCAAGTAAGCTATGTGAGATTGCTGTTCATTGACTACAGTTCAGTGTTTTACACCGTAGTTCCCTCCAGGCTCGTCACAGTGCATGTGGGTCCTTGACTTTGCTGACGGGCAGACCCCCAGGTGGTGAGGTTGGGCGGACACCTTTTCCCCCCTTATCCTTAACACGGGAGCACCCCATGGCTGTGTTTTGAGCCCCTGCTGTATTCACTGTACACACATGACTATGTAGCCAAAAAATGTAGAGTAGGTATTTCACATATTGGGGATTGGTCTATGAGAGCTGTGTGGAGGCAATCCCAGCCCGCTGGTTTTCCTCTGTATTTCGAGTACACTCTCTTTAAGAATCCAAACCAACCAGCCATTTCTCCCTGTTGAGGTCAGGTAGAAGGTAGTCTATATCGACAACGTTTCATTTCCAGGATTGTTCCGGTGCCGCCGGAAATTCCAACTCATTTTCGGCCGGATGTCCGTCCCCTTCCTCTTTCTTTGTGTTGGCGTTCTAACCTCTGGTGGATTTGTGAGGACTATGGTTAACTGCTCCTCAGATCTCTGCAGGGTAAATCCAGACAGCTAGCTAGACTATCTGTCCAATCTGAGTTTTCTGTTGCACGACTAAAACTACTTTTGAACGTACACATGTTCCACCAAAACAAGTTCCTTCCTGAAGCTATTTTGCAGAGGCACCGTCATTGAGTCCGGCGCTTATCGCGCCGCCCAAGATGATTGCTCAGAATGTTGTGTAGACTAGCCAGACCCTCCTCCGTAAGACTAGGAAGAAGGTTCTGGATACACCAGGCCAGCACTGAGAGGCTCAGGAGGAGCTACTACCCTCAGGCCACTAGGATCCTAAATGAGGTCACCACCTAAGACTGCACCCCCCCAATCATACACATATGTATTACTACACTCTGCACATAAATTAAAGGAACTAACAGGATTACATGTCACTGGGGCGCCTGGGTAGCTCACCTGATAGAGAGGGCGCCCATATAGAGGCTCAGTCCTCGACGCAGCGGCCCAGGGTTTGAGTCCTACCTGCGGCCATTTGCTGCATGTCTTCCCCCTCTCTCTTTCCTGTCTACAGCTGTCCTGTCTATTAAAGGCTAAAATGCCCAAAAAATATCTTTAAAAAGATAAAGATTACATTTCACTGAAATTGTTCCTTATATGATTTCATGTGACAAAAAAATGTATTGATTGATTGATGTTTTGATTGATTGCAGGCAGACTGAAAGCTACCCAGGGGTCAAAACCAGATATTCCTGTGGACTGATTTGTACAATGCTGATTATTTAGAGCAATTCAGATCTAGCTGTTTAACTGAGAACCCCCAAACCACATACGAAAAACAACGGGTCAAGTGATCAGTGACCCCCAATGTCCACCATGTATGCACATCTGTATTGATAATGATACATTTAAGAGATGACCAAAGGTGAAAGTAACACACATGCATGCAAAAATGTCTGCATTTGATCAATTGTCAGTAGTTCACTTTTCAAACTCAAAGTCATGGGCACAAAGTTTTAGCTTACCTGTGTGTGAACACATGCACATGCAATGATTTAATCACAAATGTGCTGAATGAATGGTTTCATCTGTAAGGCAAAACTCAATGGCTGTGGCTCTCACATTCAGTAAAGTCACCAAGAATAAAAGGGTTGTACTCGACATTCAACAGTAATATAGCAGTAAACAAATATGTGCTATGTAATGACATAGTGAAGTAATGGCGTCCTCAGCAGAGAATGAAGTCACACTTCCTCTGTGTGTGTTTTAATCTTTGTTGTGTTATGTTGCTTTCTTCACGACAATACAGACACAGGTTGGTTCTTTGAAACGGGCGTTAATTGCCTTGCACGCGAACACAAACAATGGACTAATGTTAATTTGACCTGTAACATCACATTTAAATTTGAACCTTTACATCAATAAATCATTTATTTATTTACTGCATGAAATAAACCATGAATTATGCATTAATCATGCATCATGTACACAGCATCTATGTATCAGCACGTTAGCCGCGCCGGCCACGCGTGCATGTGAGTGCACAGCCTAGTCGCACAGAATTCCGTGAAATGATCACGAATTGTTAACAGCGCATTATGTGGTGGTGACACGGAATGTGTGAAAAATCTGTGTGGCCACCACGGAAAACAATGCCAATGTAAAGTCAATGAGAAGATGACGTAGCATTAAGAGCGACTACGGTAGCAAGTACTATGTAAGGCTGAAATTCTGCCGGAGGTTGGTTGGGGGGGCGAATGGGTCAAACACAGGATTTTCACCCAGGACACCGGGGATCGTGTCCCGCATGTGAAGTTTCCTAAAGCCACAGAACCGTGAGCCCATCCACGACTTTTTCCTGAACCCAACCGTCCCGTTCTTCCTGCGTGTCACGGAACCGTAAGCCCACCCATGACCTTTTCCTTAACTTAAGGGGCCGCCGTGTTTATTTAACGGAATTTTTCTGTGGGCCCATCACAGAATTTTCGCAGATCCATGTTCATTTCACGGAATTCTTCCGTGGGCCCATCACGGAATGTTTTGCGATTCCGTGAAACTGCCACAGATTTTGAGTTAAGGGGCCGTGTTCACGGAATTCTGTGAGATCAGGTTGGAGTGCATGTGAGTGCATGTGAGTCCCTCCCTTTGAAACTGTTGGCCCTCCCCATTTCTCCCCGTCACTCCGTGTTTATGTGATGACTGTGTTTTCGCTCTCTGTACTGACAGTTTGCTCCATGCTTGAGGTTTCAGTTTTGCTGGCTTTGCTGGCTTATGCTTATTAGACAGTGATTGGATTATGGATTAGTGACGTACCTAATCAAGCTTGCCGGGGATACGTTTAAATCTCAGATTTCATGGAAGTGCACTGACATCTCCCCCTTCAGGAGAACAATGTGAACACACCTCTCTACAAACTTTGCACAGTTTAGTCAAGGTCAGACATTTTAGGGGAGATACATAAGAAGAACACATTTTTGACTGGAGGGGGACTTTAAAGTATATCACAATAGTTTTTTAAGGAAGTGGGTTTTTTATTGCTATTGTGCAGGTAGGGTTTGTGTTGTTCTAGGGTTTTGGAGCTGGAGGTGTCAGATTGATTCAGTGCCTCCACAGTTAGCTGCTATAGATGATTTCACTGTTCACAGTTGAACGTAAAACATCTGACAGCAGAATAACCTCTGTCATCCTCTGTGCTAAACAGGCCAACAACACAAATAGGGGTGGAGAAAAAAGGAGAAGGAGACAGGAAATGAGAGAGATCAGGGGAAAACATGTCAAAAAATGTAATCTCAGCATTTACATGCCAGATTTTGGAAGATGGTGAAAACCAAAAGGGAAGCAGTAACATAATGCTATGCCACAGTAAGAGGTTTACCCATGTTCGTCATTCTCAAAGTATGAACAAACTTCTAATGCACTCGTAATAGTCCCAGCCAAAACCAGAATTGAAGAAAATAGGCAACTAGGTAATGGACGCTGTATGTTTGTGTAAGCTCTCGGATGTCACTTTTTTAATTTTGTTCAGTTTAGCTTGTATTTTTCATCCTGCTAGCAGACAGCCTGTAGGTCCATCCGTCCTCCACCACTTTGGTCCAAAGCTAAACTGCTGTGGCGAAGGAACACTCTCAATTCTCTTCTAAAAGTTGATGGCCACAATTAAGCACATGACATCTTTAAGTGACCTTATTATGTGACATGTCAGCATTTCATTGAGGACCATGGAGCACTTTCGACACTTGGATAGAGAAACTAAACTTCATCCACAGCGGCAACAGCTCGTTGTTCGGTTCAGCGTCTCAGAGCAGAGAATACTGCTCATTTTTTCACAATTTTGAAACATAATTTATATACTTTTTTTTGATCACTCAGATTTCAATGGGTGGTTAATAACACATTTTCCTGTGGTGTGACATACTCAAAACACGTTAATTTTTGCTTTACCGTAACTGAGGATCACTCTGATGACATCATCATCGTCACATAATCTATAATTTGAAGTAATGAACTAAAATCTTGGTATGGTTTAACCCAGACTATAAAACGGACAGCTTGTTGGTATCAGGAAGCTGCTGCTGAGAGGTCAAAACTACCTGCTTCTATCCTTCAAAAACATGTTCTCATTACTTCTCTTATCACAGAAATACAATGCAACTATCAATAGCTCTTATGTCAGGAGTTGGTATTCAGCCAACAGCCAGCAATAAAAGTAAGTACACTCTAAAAAAAAACGTAGGTCAGGTGTCACCACAGATATGTGAACTGTAAACCCAGATAGCAAGGATTTCCTGGTACTGTTAAATGAGCAGGAGTACACTGCTTCTTTGAACTGTATCTTTGTAGAAGTGCATTGAGAAATGCTGGATTTCCCAATAGGTTACACTGTTTATTTGAATGGTAAGTGGTTGGGTTTTCAGTGCAGGAGGCTTGAGGCAGTGTTAAGTGCACCAGGTATTTAATTCAACAGCAATAATAACACACCGCCAGCAGATTCCGATCACAAATGCTGTGGGCAACAGTAGAGCATGGGGTCATGTTAGCAGCAGCCTCAGAAGTCAAGCCAGTTTTATTTTCATAGCCCCAAATCACAAATTTGCCTCAATGGGGTTTACAAATTACAATATACAAAAAAACCTTAATCCTTAGACCCTCAGTTCAGGTTAGGGAAACTCTTAAAAGAAATGTGGAAGAAACTTGCAACTGAGGAGTGAACCTTCTTCCAGGATGGACTTGATGCTATGATCTCACCTTACCACAACATTAGCAAATACTTAAATTCCCTAGTTATTGTACATATTACATAGAAAAATAAGCATCTCATAAAGAGGCCTCTCTATCTGTTGGTGAAGGCTGCTTGATACAGATGAAAGCTCCAGAACAAGTGGACCTGAGATAAGTGTGGTTTTGAAAACATCTGAATTTAAGTACACACTAGGGACCATCTAGCGATGAGACACCACCAGCTACGAAGCCCTGATTGCGTCGCTATCGGGTGATCAAATCTGTCCACAGACAGACAGACAGACCGAGTACTCAAATCTGCTTCTGTGGTAGTTCCTGCTACAGTAGCTGTCTCCAGGACCACATTTTGCCATGATGATACACATGGACTCACAAGATGAAAACGAAACCAGTGCCGCTGTCAGGGCTGTTAATCAAACCCCTCACCATTTTATTACATGGCATCTCCAAGATTGGTGTTTGATCACTCCAAAGATGTATTTTCCTTGAATACTCTGGAGAGGAGAAATGCATAGACAAGGAGAAATAAACTAGTAAATGCATTTCCTGCAGAAAATGCTTGTGAATGCTGAAAAGCTAAATTGCTGAAGCTAAACTGGATTGCTGGCGTTATTGCGCAAGAAAAAGGTGGAGTAGTGAGAATAGTTGGAAAAGTGGGAATGGTTTGATTAGTATGAATTTCATTGAAATGTTGAATAATACCAATAATGAACAAAAACAAAAGTGGAATATTTTAAGTTTTTTTTTAAAAGCAGACAAAATTGCTGGTTAAAAGTTGTAAGAAGGTGAAGTTGTGGAGAAGTGGAAATGGTTCTAATTAATAACAATGTCTTAAAAAAGCAAATTATACAAAGCATTTGCAAATGTATTGATATATAATTTGTGTGGATAAAGTTAATAAATGTGGGCATATCAGCGATTTGAAATATCGAGGATGTTTAACTGGTGCTGTCAATGAAGGAATGCTTGTGGCTCTTGTCACTTGGAGGCACACAGAGCCAAAAGTATGTCGAAAAAAGTCTTAGTATAGTATGTGGAAAAAAGTTCTAGCATAGTATATCGAAAAAATTGAAAAAGTCAGAGAATAGTATGTCAAAAAGAGTAATGAAAAAGTCGTAGTTTAGTATGTTAAAAAAGTCATAGTATAGTATTTTCTGAAAAAAGCGATACAAAAATCAGTATAGAATGTCGAAAAAAGGGAAAAAAGTCATAGCATACTATGTCGAAAAAGTGATTAAAAAGTCCTAGTATAGTATGTCGAAAAAAGTGATAACAAAGTCTTAGAATAGTATATCGTAAAACGTCATTAGTATTCAATGCCAAAAAAAGTTATAAAAATGACCTAGTATAGCATGTCGAAAATAGTCATAGTACAGTATGTCTAAAAAAGTGATAAAAAATACATGGTATAGTATGAATGTCAAAAAAGTGATACAAATTCATAGTATAGTATGTCAAAAAAAGTGATAACAAAATCTTAGTATAATATATCAGAAAAAAGTCATAGTAGTTGATGCTGACAAAAGGTGTTAAAAAAGTCATAGTATCTCACTGTCCAATTTTAGCCATGATAGCAGCTACGGGTGGCAATGTCTTGCTGTTGTTCAGTCTGTCTGTCGGTTCACTACTGTGGTCCATAGAGACAAATAGTTGTCCAACAAATAGTTGTTGAAAAATATTTGTTAAAGGCTAATTAGCAAATGTTAGCATGCTAAGATGCAAGACTAAGATGATGATCATGGTAAAGACTACACCTGCTTAGCATCAGCATGTTACCATTTACATTGTGAACATGTTAGCACCATACTGACGTTAGCATTTAGCTCAAAGTACAGCCTTACAGAACCGCACTCACTTAACGGAACACATGGTCTTGTTTTCTGCTGCTATGTGTCATTATGTTAGCAAATTGTTGTGCGTTGTATGTTTTATTTGCCTAAAAAATTGTGGGCCATTTGGAATTAACCAGGATGATTTCTTTAAACCTGACTAACAATTTACAGTTATGTTGTTATTCTCTGAAAATGGAAATGCATACAGTATGTGATACAAACTTGGGGTTTTCATAGGATATGTAAAAATTGGAGCTAAAGGTTAAAAATACGTTGAATTATAGTAGTTATTAGTTATATTTCTGTCTGTGAACTATACCATTTATTTATATGACTTATTCTATGTATTTTTTTTATGGTGACATGGTTTGTACAGAGTAGGCTCACAGTTTTATACCACATTGTCCTGAGAGCTCAGTGAAACAAGAGCAGTTGTTTTGGTCTCGGATGGGGAAATCCTCTCCGTTTCACTGCTGTCAAAGTCCACAGGGATTACAGTGTGCAGATTTTCCTGGCTGTCTATGCCCTCAAACATACTTTGCCAAGTTCAAAAGTTCAGCATAGCTCTGAACTCTGTCAGGGACTCCGGAGGCAGGCAGGAGGCAGGCAGTCCATTCTTCTGAATTGGTCTGTACTTCCAATAACAGCTATTCCCAATAAGGGTCAGGGAATACTTAGGTATAACACACACACACACACACACACACACACACACACACACACACACACACACACACACACACACACGGTATCCAGTTATTTCTACTAAATGAATACTCAGTGTAAAGTCATAGAGGCTGTTTGTAACTTAAACAATCATGTTTATTTAAGTCTGTACAGAAATTGCTCAGAAACCCCCTTATTGTCAATATACCTAGAAAAGCCTTACATCCAGTGAATGCCCTATAGGGCTCTAGTTTGTGGTTGTAAAGTTTATGAGACTGTGATTATTCCAGAGGTCACAACAGGTCATTTTATACATTGAGGTCAATTTTTAAAAAACATATTCACTACAATGAAATGGCTACCATGGGGACTGACATCATCACATAAATATAATTGAGCTCATTGAATCCACAAGAATCTCAGCAGACAGAATGTATGCAACTCCAAGACTGATTAGGGACCCCGATATGCAGAAATATTAAATGGCCATGCCAGTTTTTCCCTTGTCAAAATGTAGCCTTTGGAGTGTTATTTAGCCCCCTTCCTGACAAGCTAGCACAACATGGTTGGTACCAATGGATATGCTCGAAACAATAAGATGATGTGCCAGATGGTTTGTTACACAGAAACATCTGAGAAGCCGCCACTGGAAACCGTTTGGAAAAGAGCAGGCACTTAAAATATCTGGCAGGTGATTGGATGAGCCATCTGTCTATCACTTCCGCCATTTTTGTTTTGAACGAACAGTCGCGGATGCCCCCACACCTAGAGCACGCAAGTAGCTGCCAGTAGCTCGTTACCAGGCGCTGATTGGTTCGGTCAACTGCTGTTCAGACACATTACACATTACTTGAAGCCTGACAAGATGGATTTATCGTGTCACATGTGATCCCACAATTCTTGCGTGATCTTGTAATATCGTGAGAATCAAGCTGCCGTGCAAAGTAATTAAAATGGAGCCCGTGGGTCTCTTAGGTTTAATATAATTTAATCACAGCTTTATACAAAATAGTGTGGTAACAACATTTAGTAAAAACCATGTAATAGCTAAGCTCTAGTCTCACATTGCCACACCTTCCTCCACAGCGCTGCGGAGGAAGGTCTGTTTAGTCCACACAGCATTCCTGGATAGGAGAAAGACATGCTCTGGTTCACTGGCATTTCTTTAAAACAATCACAATTGTCTTGGCAGCGCTACGCACTAGATGCAGCTACGGGGCCTCAGCAAAATAGACTCGGAAGGAACTTGTTTTGGAACGTGCACGTAGGGAGGTGAGCTCTGGAATTCAAATGGCTGTCGAGTGTGTGATGAGAATTGTACTCTTACTCTACTTACTAAAAAGATAAATATAATTTGAATGTTGGTTCTAGCGTGGAGGATGTTTCCCGAATTAACCAGAGTTCAGAATGCCAACACAAAGAAAACGGTACCCGAAAATAAAGGACATCCGGCGGAACCGAGTAAGTAAGTAAGTAAGTAAGTAAGTAAGTAAGTAAGTAAGTAAATAACATTTATTTTATAGCACATTTAAAAACAGCTTGTTTAAAAGGTGCTGTGCATAGCGCATTAACCACAGAATAATAAAATAAAATAAAATAAATACACTTACAGATCAGTGATTTTAGGTACAGTAAGACGACATCAAGAGACAAACACTTAATTACAGACATAACAGGGTAAGACAATTAAAACACAGGGAAGGCCAATGTAAATAGGTGAGTTTTGAGCCTGGTTTTGAATATTGGAATTGAAGGGGCATGTCTGATGTCAGGTGGCAGTTGGTTCCACAGCTGAGGGCCAGCAACAGAAAAGGCTCTGTCACCTTTTTGCTTAAGCCGGGACTGTGGGACATGGAGGAGACCTAGACTAGCTAAGCTCTAACAAATACTAATATCTGAAAGCTCCATGTGGGCATTCGATATTTCTGGTTTAAACTTGAAATAAGGCTGAGCAGGGATTGGAAGACAGTATATAGCAGGTGAGGAGGTCACGAGGGTCACATTACTAAACTTAAAAAGGATTCCCCACTTTCTTGAGCCCAGGAGCAATCAAACATCTAAAAGACAATAAAAAAGGAAATAAAGGACACACTCGTTCTCAAGTGCTGTTAACGTCTCCTCAGCGTAATTTACATCCAAATGCCACACCCTGCCTCATAAACACTGATAAACCAGCACTCTCTGATGTCTCCTGGCAAAGGACACACACACACACACACACACACACACACACACACACACACACACACACACACACACACACACACACAATTAGCAAATCATACAGTAAATCCTTATATATCCTTCAGATTATCTGATGGTGTTGTACAGGAGGCCATAGAGAGGCCAAAGGATCTAACAAGTATATGTCACATTTCAGACATCGTCAGTCCTTTGATGAGGAACAAAGAAGGAAAAAGGCCATTGTCTGTAAGTAGACCCTAATATAACTGTTTCATCAACCTTTCAGGAAGGACAGAAATCCCCTAAACACCTACAGTCATGCACACACGTGTGTGTGTGTGTGTGTGTGTCTGTGTGTGTGTGTGTGTGTGTGTGTGTGTGTGTGTGTGTGTGTGTGTGTGTGTGTGTGCACGCACTGAACTGCTGAAGGAAGCAAATTAAATCATGTGTTTGTAAGTAAATATGATTTATGAACTAACTTGAACATAGAAAAATGAATTAAATGTGTATCAAGCTTCTTTCAACATAATCAAATGTCATAGTGAAATGTCAAACCACCAAAAGACGACTCAATACCTTACCATATGGGAAATCTCTCCTGTGAGATTAAAGATTAAAGTTCAGAAAAGTTTAGCGCTTCCATATATGACTTTAAATTGAGCATCATGACAGTTAGAATTATATCATGGCCTGGATACGCAGCTCACAATTTCTCTTGTCTCATTGTGGTCAAGAGTCGATGGAATATGTTTGGGACAGATATTATTTCTAGCAAAGGCTGCAGGAGATGATTGACAGTTCTCTTTAAAAATCTGGACAAAAAAACATAGTTGCTGTTTTTGAAATGTAAATGTTGTAAATCAGTTTCAAAATAATGTTGATATGAGGAAAAGGCCATGCAGTTGCACACGCATGCTTCCTTTTAGGGACTGTAAGTCTAGCTTACTCTATGTACACTGCTGGATGAAGTCTGACGTGCGGCTCAATGTCCCTCCCCTCTCGCTATCTCTGCTGTCAGGGGTTAGC
Source organism: Sander vitreus (assembly GCF_031162955.1). NCBI lineage: Eukaryota > Metazoa > Chordata > Actinopteri > Perciformes > Percidae > Sander > Sander vitreus. Next base: position 27,002,698 of record NC_135875.1, on the reverse strand, counting down.
GCCGCCCAGTACGGTTGTGATTGGTTTAAAGAAATACAAACAAGCCAGAGCATTTTTTCCCTCTATCCCAGAATAGATAGCACGTGTAGCCAGACCATACCGCATCGCTGTCACAGCTCTGTGGAGATAGGTCTGGTAATGAGGAACTGTATGAAAATTCTTGGTCTTGGGAAATGGGCTGAAACTTATGCGTAACTTTTGTTTTTTTTGTTCTGTTGGTCAATATTTACTTTGGACCTTCCTACTCATTACACCATTAGTAACTAAAAGATGCAAAGCATATTAGGGTTAGGGGTTAAAGGGCTCAAGGTTCATCTTTTGAACAACTAAATTAATCATTGTTACTGCCATATTTTCAAGGTAACTATTTTGATGTATCAATATTTTTCTAATTTAATTGATATGTATATTTTAAGAGATTTTCAACCCCCAGGCCTCACAACATTTGCTAGTGGGCCACCAAAAGAATACATTTCGGTAAAAAAATCTAATCTGTTTTGCAGAGAACTCTATTTATTAAATATTTATTAGATGTTCTCCAAAAAATAGACACACCTGAACCAACTAAAACAGACTATTTCGAGACATTTTCTTTCAGTGGATGCACTGATGAGTCTACAGCTAAGCTAGCAGCACTGTGAGACTGTGTTATGAACTACATGCTATTGTTACATGCTAACATGCTCACAATGACAATGTTAACATGCAGATGTGAAGCAGCTACAGTATAATGTTTATACCATGTTCTAATTAACTAAATTTGCTAATTAGCAAAAAATACTAAGTACAGCTGAGGCTGACATTAGTTTTGAAGGAATTTGGTCATAAAAGAAAGTATTGGGCAATTTGAAATATTTGATGGTGGCGCTCCCCAAAGTTATTACAATTTGAAGGTCCGTGAATATGTGTACTACATTTCATGGCAATCCATCAACTTGTTGTTGAGATATTTCAGTCTGGACCAAAGTGGTGGACAGACCAACAGACATTGCCATCCCTAGAGCCAGTAATGATTAGTTTGTGTTCTTTACTGTCTTTTATGTAAGTGTTGAGTTATTGTATTTCAAAATGGGTCCATCTATGGACGTGCATTGCAAATTAGCTTAGGCTATAAATGCTGTGGTGTGTGGCGTAGATCTATGCTATATACTTGTCCCTATACAACTAAACATAAAGAAAGAATGCTGCTAGCATGGCTAAAAATAAACTTCTACGCTTTCCAAACAGTCAGACTACCCTCCCCCTTGTGTCACCCCTTTTTCCCCTAATAATTGTCATACAGTCCCTTAGTATGGTTATCGAAGTTTATGGAAGGTAGACCACAAACACTCATAGTCCAGCATGTATCTGTTAGACTCAATTCATTCAGAAAGGGATGTTTTCACAACTTCTGAATTAATGTTTATTTGAATAAAAAAACAGCATTATGTGAAGCAACTAGAATCATCTCTACTTCTGTTAAGATAAGTAACTACAACCTCTTCCTACGGCCTCCAGTGAGCCTTGCCAGTTCACAACAAAGTAGTCACTGTGGGGGGATGTAAAGGTGAACATCAAGAGACCATCACGCAATGAAACGAAGGTTGAAAGGAAGGCAGGGAGGGAGAGACAGAGTAGGCGTGAAAGAATGCCCAGGTCTGGAATGCATTTAGCGGTTACCATCCAAGCACTTTCCACTAAGACCAGCACTCAGCTACATGTACTGAAGGTGTAAGGGCAGGCTGGTGACAGACAGAGCACATTAAGATGGAAAACAAGTCTGGTGTAAGCTTACAGTTCAACCAAGGTGCACCAGCTAAATATATAAACAGGTAAAAACTAAGGAGGCAGAAATTACAATCAGGCCTAGAATATGCAATTTTACACTATTTTTTTAAGAACTGTTTTTTTATAAGGGAATCTTGGTTATAAGCTATTATTCGATACAGTAATCATTGATAATTATTTACACAAGAAATTAGGGGCCTAAGCGTACACAGAAGTCACAGTTCAATTCAAACCCCGGTTAAGGAATCCCGGTTTGGTGTGAGTTCAGTACAGCAGGAAAGAAAAACAAATGTATAAGGATATACTTCTTTTTATTTATTTTGAACAGACAGTAGTGCAAGGTAGCATTTTTCCCACTGGCAACTTTGGTTTTCTATTTTTTATTATAAAAATGAGAAACATTTTAAACATTTCTGTATCACACTTTCCAAAAGGAAACAGGTCACGATAGGCATAAGCATCTCTTATGCTATTAAATTGAAAATGCAAAATAAATAGAACAACAATAAAGAAAACTTGTGCATTAGGATGAGTGTTGATTGGCACATCTGGGTGATGCTGTCGATCAGTGTTACATGTTGGGTGTGTTTCCGTTTACGGTGGAGCGCTGACACACCATCCTTGTCTTATACAGAACTCTCTCTCTCTTGCTGCTGTAGCTGAACCGCAGGCATTCAAACTAGACAATGTGGGAGTGTAGAAAAGAGCTGGTATATCTACTGCAAGAGTAAGGCCTAATACACATGTCGCATCTTTTACTACCTGAAGGTTGTGCCTCACGTTGCTAAGTGACCATAACAAGCTAACCGTATCATTGACATCTAACATCTCAATCTAACAGCCTAGTTATCTATATTCTTATCAATGAAAATGTTAGGATGCAGAGAAAAAAATCACAATTTGTGGGTGTGTTCCATGGATGTATTCCAGTAAACCTATCAAACACAGTGGCGTGCCGACTGAGCGGGGCTACCGCTCTATAGGTAGCTGGGTATTTTGTCCGTTTTTATTATTTTTAAAAACTAGTAGGCTTTCTAATGTCACAACAACCACTGGAAGTGAATGTTGTGTTTTGGGTGTTATTATCATGTCGGCGATGCGTCTGTGTTTTTGTTCTGGTGCACAGATCTGACACATGCTCTTATCCCCGGCTCTCTGAAGCTCTGTGGTGTTGGGGTCTCTGACCTTATATTTTTAGGTCCATAAAATGTACCCAAATTCACGAATATGGAGGATATTATTACAGAGTCCAAGATCTGCTTCTGTCAAAGGTTGGACCAACACGGGTCTCCAAACACGCGTCCACCCACAAGTCTTTTTTGGAGCTTTCATCCGCATCACACACTCTTTATCAGCGGATGGAGTTTGCTCAGTTGTCATGGAGATGGATCTGTTGACATGCAAGCTCAGTAGCTGTCATGGCGTCATCTATAGCATGTTTAAGACTTTCAATCAAATCACTTTTTTTTGGGGGGGGGGGTTGATGCTTAACTCTATTATTTTATGCTGAACAAGTTGAACAGTTGAAAATGACTTGAATAAAGACATTTTCATATAATCAAATGGATAAAATACACACTATAACCACAATATTGTGAAATTATCAATATTGAAAATTCAGCTAATGTTACTTCATCCTGCTTATTTTCATAATAACAGTGATTTTTGATAAATTCCAGCAGTTTTAATTTAACGCCATTTTTCCAATTACGATTTTTCAAATGAGCAAACAGTCAATCACTGGCTTGCAGTGACTGCATCCTTTTGTTTTAGATTTTGTGTCTGAAGCAAGTGGTCTACCCTTATATGTGCAAAGGTGGTGTCTGCATATTGTGAAGCCACTTCTTTTTGCTGGGAGTGTGTGGGCTGTCTCCACAGTAGCTCTAGCCTCTTCAAACTGTGTATGAATCTCTCTGACACTGAACCGTATTATTGGTCCACCAGCCATATTGGACAGTCATGGTGGTCAGCATGTAGCAGGTTTATTACAATGCTGTGTGTGTGTGTGTGTGTGTGTGTGTGTGTGTGTGTGTGTGTGTGTGTGTGTGTGTGTGTGTGTGTGTGTGCGCATGTGTGTGTGTGTTAGCAGATACCTCCCAGATCAAATGTGAGGTAAGTGAGCAAGGAAGTGGAACCCAGCCACCAGTGCTCACTGGAGACACATTTGGATATCAGGTGTGAACTGTCTCAGCTGGATTTACACACAATCTGGAGACACCTGGAAACAGGATAATAGGTCTGAGCAGGGCTCTAGTTTGGCAGGTTGCCATGTGCTGCACACACACACACACACACACACACACACACACACACACACACACACACACACACACAAACACAAACACACACACACAGTCACATATATATGCAAAGCCACCCACCCACACCCAAAAATGCACATTTGTGCGAACACATTTATCATCCACTTTCACTTTTTGTTGGCTCTCATGATCAATCAAAGTGCCAGTGTTTGCTCTGCTACCGGCCATCTTTCATTGTCACCTTCAAAGGACTATCTTGTCTTCATTGTAGTGTAGGTGTGTGTGTGTGTGTGTGTCTGTTTGAGAGACAGAGAGAGAGAGAGAGAGAGAGAGAGAGAGAGAGAGAGAGAGATTCATTTTTGCGTGATGCTTTGGCAATTGTGTTTACATTCATGCCAATGAAGCTAATTGACTTGAAAGAGACAGAGATGAAGGGGAAGTTTGTTGTTGATTACCGGTGCATGTATATTGCTTTTTTCTTACATTTTCACTTTCTACAATATTTGTGAATAGCAACTACAGTAGGCTTAAGGCTGACGAGATTGTGGTTATGGCAAAAAATATGATTAAAGTAGTTAGTGGCAATCATGGTTATGGCATCTGGTCTACAAGTGGAACAGAGTAGTAATCAACTCTGTGTTTCTGTTTCTGTTGGGATCAAAACAAGCGTGACCATGGCTCTCACTGGTTGTTGCTCACATTGCAGCAAAGGACGTTTGTATGAAGCGGAGCCTTTCTGTGTCGCTGTGTGCCTTCGGAGTGTCTGTTGCTCAGCGGGCAGCGCCTGGCTGCATCACCAGGTTCCATTCGTAATTAAAAGCAGCCTATCATTGTCCCAGCTTTTGATTCCTTATGTGTGAACATCCAGAAGCCGATTCAGATAAGACAACAAGACGTTTCATCACCATTATTATAACATTTTAGTTGAATAGGCTATGATCTTTTAAGTGAAGGGAACATAAATATGCAGTGCAATACTATGGAATACTAGATTTTAAACTACTAGCAAGAGATATTTTGCTGATTTATATCCAGCTCTGTGTCCTGGCAGTGTGGGCAGTGTGTGTTTGATCAACACAAGGATGACACAGAGCTGGAGTAAAATCAACAAAGTATTCCTTTAATAGTCATGCTCTTTTCATTTTGACTGAAGAAAAGTACAAGACGACACTAGCTGTGGAGGTTACTGCATCATAACAGTAATTTTATTCAACCAACTTAATATGTTACAACATTTTTATCTTGCTCTGTCTATCAGTGTCTATCTAGTGTATTTGAATGTGGCAGCTAATATTGGTTGAGTTGTGTGACAGATAAAGGTGTGTCCTACTGTATGCATTATACTTAGTATTTGCTTGTAATGCTATATTTATGTTCTCCTTTATTATGTATTGTATCGTCTAATGTTGCTATATGTGCTTTGATGTTATTGGTGTTGATTACAGTAATGTGTGCAGTCCCTAATAAATAAACGAGTAAAGTAAATTGAAACAAGAATCAACAAACTACCCAATGCAGGCTCAGAACTGAAATCAGCATTTGTGCTGAAGGGCATTTGCTGACACAAGTAAAAGGCAGACGCTGTGACAGTCCTCCCCCTCCCTCCATCTCAAACTGTCATCTGGCCTGCACATGAACCCTGCTCACCTTTTAACCCCAATGTAGCAGCACGCCTGGCCGTGTGTGTGTGTGTGTGTGTGTGTGTGTGTGTGTGTGTGTGTGTTTCTCTTGCCATCTCATACAAACAGATCAGACACAGATTTAAGGCAAAGATAAGTTAAGACAAAAGACCCAAATGATTGGTGGCTGGAGAGAGCAGAGACAGACAGAATGAGTTATGTTGAAGAGGGAAGAGAGTTTTAATTCTGAAGACTAAACTGGCTAAAGAGAGAGGAAAAGATTTGAAGGTTTCGGAGTGAAATTAGGAATAACTGAAAAAAAAAAATCAATCAAATACCTCCAGGAAATATGGAGAACTAATTGCGCATGCAGGCATGCAGTCAAGCATTTCCATCATAGAAGAACTACATTTAGATGCCGGCTTCTCCGATGGACACGCAGATAAGGTTCCTGAGTTGCTGCGATGAAAATTACACAGATGCACTGCAAACCGGAAACTATCTAGACATTACCCGAAGGAGCTGAGAACACAAATGTCTGAATCAGTCAGATCGGACATCAAACGTGTTTATCCTGCCAACTCCATAGTACAAAGTCTGTCTGTCCGTCCGTCTGTCTGTCACTCTGTGTCTTTCTTCTCTCTCTCACTCTGACTTTAAGAAAGTGCATTTGTGCACAGAGTTTTTACCTATAGTAAATTGAATGAGTTATTTATCATTTGTTTGTTTTGTAGCTAACGTAATGTTGTGCAAAGTATGGTTTGTAAAATAAAATGAAACGGCGCCAACAATCCTGATGAGGAGAAATGCACTTCATATTATAGATCAACAGGCAATTTCTAACTTCTTACCCTTCCTTCTCTTTTGGAAAAATCCAAAAAGATGATAATTTCTCCTCTACTCTTCCTGCTGTAACTTATGTCACTCAGCGCTATGTCCACGGACATCTTTGTACTAGGATACAAACGTCTGCTATTTCCTTGCTGGAGTGTGACGTGATTTGTGTCATGTGCAGGTGCCATGGATTGCATATAAACCAATAGGATGTCGGAATGGTATATGTTTATACTTCTCATCCAACCACAATCAACAAAAACAATGCCAAAGTAAAGTCAATGAGAAGATGACGTAGCATTAAGAGCGACTACGTTATAGAGTAGTATGAAAACCCAAAAATCCACATAGGGAGGTTGGTTGGGGTGGTGGATGGGTCAAACAGGACTTTCACCCAGGAGACTGGGGATTGTGTCCCGCATGTGACATTTCATAAACCAAACTGTCGCTTTGTTTTACTTAATGCAACCGTCCCATTCTTCTTTTCCTAAACTCAAGCGTCCCATGGTTGTCCCGTGTCCCATTATTGTTTTCCTAAACCCAACCGTCCCGTTGTCCCGCCAGGACCTTTTCCTTAACTTAAGGGGCAGTGTTCATTTCACGGAATTCTTCCGTGGGCCCATCACGGAATTTTCGGCAATTACGTGAAACTGCCACAGATTTTGAGTTAAGGGGCCATGTTCATTTCACGGAATTCTGTGAGATCAGGTTGAAATCTCTTTTAAAATGAGTCGGGACATCGACAGAAAAGCCCAACTTTACTTTTAATAATGTTCTCCCCTCGTCATAAATCGAAAGTAGAGTGGCTAGTTCCTTGTTTATGCTGCAATGAATAAAAGGCAGAGGAGGAGAAAAGAGCATCTGCCGCCACAAAATCATCTGTTGAGTGTTTTGTGAACAATTGGTCTGTTTTGCACTTTAATTATTGTGAGTGTACTATTTTTATTATGGTTTACGCTTGTCATTATTTCTTGTAATTTTTACAGTTTTATTTTTAATTTGCGGAAACTATAGTTCAGATAGGTCACGCTGCAGTTATTGGATCTGAAGAGGTTAGTTAAACAAGAAAGAAACCAGTCATTTGTCACGTTTCACTAGAGCGGAACCCAGAAGCAGACCAGGATGAGGTGAGTTGAATAAGGCAAGGCAAGGCAAGGCAGCTTTATCAGTAGAGCACATTTCAGCAACAGGGCAATTCAAAGTGCTTTACATGAAAACAGATTAAAAAATTAAAAAAAACATAAAATACGAGAAAAAAAGTTACAGTGCAGTATAAGAAATTAAACATTGAAGAGCAGTTAAAACAGTTAAATATATAAAAGCAAATAAAATAACTTTCCAGGACTCAGTGATCCAGTTTTTGGAAGCCAAATCTTTTTGACCAATATGACAGATATCTCCAGCAGTCCGGTCCATACTTTCTAACCATCTCAGCCACTATGGGTCCAGATGCGTCGCACGGCTTTGAGGTTTCATTCCCCATAGTTACAGAAGCTTTTCCTTTAGTGTACTCTTATCATTTTCGATGTGGTCGTCACCGCAAAGCCAAAGCTTAATAAAGGTGAGTATTTATTAAGAGACTTAAATGTGGAAGCAGGAGAATCCGGGTGACGGGGCAGGCAGTGGAGGTGAGTAGGTGGGAGGGAATGAGCAGATCCAATGTTGTTTCTGAAGCAACAGATGACCAGGCAGAGGTGGAGTGAATATCCATCCCGGGAGAGTAACTGCAGACAGAAGAAACAAAGTTCAAGTTCACAACGAGCAAAAATAACAGAACAGCAAAACTAACTATTAGTAAACTGAGGCCGATACAAGCACAACATACTGTTCATGGCTAACGATCCGGCAGGGAATGGATGTCAGGTCAGAGCTTAAGAAGTGGAGAGGTGATGATCAGGACCAGGTGTGCAGGTAGCTGATGAGATGCAGATGTGGGTAGTTGAGAGATGCAGGTGTGGGCAGCTGAGAGATCTCCCACCTTGCTTCGTTGCCAGGCAACCAAACAGGGTGCGCTCAGGAAAACCGACTCCAGAACAGAATACAGGCAGAAAACCGACTCAGACAGCAGGATTCATGACAGTACCCACCCTCTGAACGCCACCAGGCGGACTACCCAGAGCGCCAGGATGGAGGTGGTAGAAGTCACGAAGGAGGTCATCAAGGATTTGACGCCGAGGAATCCAACTCCTCAGGACCATAACCCTCCCAGTCCACGAGATACTGGAAACCCTGACCCCGCCGTCTGGAATCCATGATGCGGCGCACTGTGTAGACAGGACCACCTCCGATCATATGAGGAGGAGGAGGCTGAGGAGGCAACAGAGCACTGAGGAGAACAGGCTTGAGGCAGGAGACCAGAAAGACAGGATGGACTCTGAGCGTCTTGGGCAATTTGAGTCGAACCACAGCAGGATTAATGACCTTATCCACCACAAACAGACCAATGAACTTAGGTGCCAGTTTTCTTGATTCTGTCCGCAGAGGAAGATCGCGTGTAGCCAACCAGACCTTATCTCTGACGGCATAAGCGGGAGCTGGGATACAGCGACGATTAGCCTGAGCTGATACTGGTCAGAAACTCTAAGGAGGGCCCTTCTGGCCCCGATGCCAGGTCCGGTGGCAACGGTGAATGTGGGCTTGGACAGAGGGAACCGAGAGATCCTTTTCCTGAGATGGAAACAAGGGAGGTTGGTAGCCCTAAAAGGCACTGGAAGGGAGACATCCCAGTGGCAGATGTGGGGAGAGTATTATGGGCATACTCGACCCATGGCAACTGAGAGGCCCAAGAGGTGGGGTTGGAGGAGACAAGGCAGTGAAGCGTGGACTCCATCTTCTGGTTGGCTCTCTCAGCCTAACCATTACATTGGGGGTGAAATCCAGACGTGAGACTGACTGTATCTCCAATGGCCAAACAGAAGGATTTCCAGACAGCTGAGGTAAACTGAGAACCATGGTCGGAAACAATGTCACTGGGTAGACCGTGGACCCTGAAAACTTCCCTAAGGATTTCGGCTGCCTCAGTGGCAGAGGGAAGTTTGGAGATGGACACAAAGTGGACGAACTTGCTGAATCTGTCCACAATAGTCAGAATGACAGTGTTTCCATCAGAAGAGGGCAACCCAGTGACAAAGTCCAAGGCCAGATGCGACCATGGTCGCCGGGGAACAGGTAGGGGGTGAAGAAGTCCAGAGCTGGGCCGATTGGTACTCTTATTCTGCGCACAAACTGGACAGGCAGCAACAAACCTACGGATATCTTCTCCCATGGCAGGCCACCAAAATCGTCTGCGTAGTAACGCCATAGTCCGAGCCACGCCAGGATGACAAGCCATCTTGTTGGCGTGGGACCACTGGAGAACAGCAGAACGGACAGACTCTGGCACAAACAACCGACCGGGTGGACCGGTACCAGAACCGTGCTGCGTCCGAAGGGCCGCCATAACCTCCTCAATCCTCCAAGGTGAGTTTAACAGCGAGAAGCTCCCGGTTTCCCACATCGTAATTTCTCTCCGCAGGCGAGAGACGACGAGAAGAGAAGGCACAGGGATGGAGTTTACTGTCAGTGGAGCTTCGCTTGGACAAGATGGTGCCAACCCTCACATCAGATGAGTCCACTTCCACGACAAACTGACGGGAAGTGTCAGGTTGAGAGAGAGAATAGGGTCGTTGGTGAATCGGCTCTTCAATTCCAGGAATGCTCGGTCCGCCTCAGGATTCCAACAGAAGGTTCTGGTGCTAGAAGTAAGGGCTATTAATGGAGCAGCCACACAGCTGTAATCACAGATGAATCTACGATAGAAATTCGCAAACCCCAGGAACCTCTGGAGCTGCAATCTCGTACCGGGCTGGGGTCAATCAAGAACCGCCCTAACCTTCTCTTGGTCCATCTTAATCTCTCCCTTGAAGATGATGTATCCGAGGAAGGATGTGGTGTGGGCGTGAAAGTCACTTCTCTGCTTTCACAAGGCGGTTCTCCAATAGTCGCTGCAGGACCTGCTTGACATGCTGGATGTGGCTGGAAAGCTCCTTTGAGAAAATGAGAATGTCATCCAGGTAAACAAAAAAAAAAAAATCATATCTCTCAGAACGTCATTCACCATACTCTAGAACACTGCTGGAGCATTGGTCAGTCCAAACGGCATCACTTGGTATTCGAAATGTCCCATAGATGTATTGAACCCCGTCAACCACTCGTCCCCCTCTGATACGGACCAGATGATACGCATTGCGTAAATCAAGCTTAGTGAACACAGTAGCACCCTGCAAGGAGTCGAAAGCAGAGTTCATCAAGGGCAGGGGATACTTGTTCTTGACAGTGATATCATTCAAACCTCGATAATCAATACAAGGTCGAAGAGAGCCATCCTTTTTACTCACGAAAAAGAATCCAGCTCCCAGGGGTGATGACGAGGGACAAATGAGACCGGCAGCTAGAGACTCTGTTATGTAGGTCTCCATGGCTTCGCGTTCAGGTCGAAAGACACTGTATAAACATCCCTTGGGATAGGCAGCTCCAGGGATCAGATTTATAGCACAGTCATATGGTCGGTGGGGAGGAAGTGACAGAGCCCTCTGCTTGCTGAACACTCTACCCAATTTGTGATAGGTTTCAGGAACTAGGGACAAGTCTGGGGAAGCAGAATCAATGACCTGACTGGGAACAGAATGAGAACAGGCAGTTTTAAGGCAGTTAGCATGACATTCAATACTCCAACTAGTTACCTTGCCAGTCACCCAATCGAACGTGGGAATGTGTTCCCTCAGCCAGGGGTAACCAAGAACCAGGGGGGCACAGGGAGAAGGCAGAATGAAGAAGGAGATGAGCTCTGAATGATTACCTGACAGTAGCATTTTAACAGGTTCAGTCCTCATAGTGATACGTGCCAGAAGTCTGCCGTTAAGAGTGGTAGTTTCAATGGCTTCCGGTAATTGCTCCTTGGAAAGCCCCAGCTGTTCCACCAAGTCTGCATCCATAAAACTGTCATCAGCACCAGAATCGATTAAAGCGTTAATCTCCAAAATCTGATTATTGTTCATGAGGGTTGCAGGAAAACGGGGTCTGACAGGGTTATTGGGAGACTGAAACTGGCTCGCTAAAAGTCCTCCCAACTTAGCGAGCCAGGCAGTTTAATGGGCACGGAGATGTAATGCCCCAGGTTACCACAGTAGAGGCAGCTGTTGGTCTCACGTCTACGTTGGCGCTCCTCCTTGGTTAACCTGTGCCGCCCCACTTGCATGGGTTCAGGATCAGAAGGCAGAAACTCTCCTTTAATCTTATGTGGTGAAGAATGATCAGCTCGTTCTGGTCTATTCCCCGACTTGGATGGTAACAGCGTAGATGATAGGTTGGAAGAACCCCATCGCTTCTCCCTCCTCTCCCAGATTCTGTTATCCACCCGAATAGATAACGCTATCAAACTGTCCAGGTCACTAGGCTCAGGATAAGAAATCAGTTCATCTTTAAGTTGCTCCAACAACCCCTGTTAAAAAGCCGCTTGTAGTGATGCCTCATTCCACCCACTCTCCACAGCAAATGTTCTGAATTCAATTACAAACTCTACGAGCTCCTTGGCGAAGAGAAAACAGACGATTAGCTGCGTCCTTACCTCGGACTGGATGGTCAAACAGCTTCCTCATCTCTGCCGTGAACTCCTGGTAAGAAGCCATACAGGTGTCTTGTCGTTCCCATAAGGCTGAAGCCCAATCCAGAGCTCTTCCACGCAGCAGTTCAATTACAAAGGCTATCCTGGCCTTGTCTGTGGCGTAAGAGTTGGGCTGCAGGTCAAAAACTAATCCACACTGCATGAGAAATGAACGATATCTTCCCAAATCCCCCTCGTACTTATCTGGTGTCGGAACCTTGGGCTCACGGAAGGAAACAGCTCCAGAGGCGGCAGGCGAGGGGGGTGAAATAGGTGGTGGATTATCAGCCGGCAAACTGAGCTGAGCCTGGATACTCGTCAGACTGGCAGAAAGGTTCCGAACTGAAGACGCTATCTCCTGTAGCGGCGTGCTGTGTTGTCCCAACATATTCCCTTGTTGGGAAATGGCATGGCGAACGGAGTCCGCTGGGTTCATCTTTGGCTGGATCGTTCTGTCACGTTTCACTAGAGCGGAACCCAGAAGCAGACCAGGACAAGGTGAGTTGAATAAAGGTGAGTATTTATTAAGAGACTTAAATGTGGAAGTAGGAGAATCCAGGTGATGGAGCAGGCAGTGGAGGTGAGTAGGTGGGAGGGAATGAGCAGATCCAATGTTGTTTCTGAAGCAACAGATGACCAGGCAGAGGTGGAGTGAATATCCATCCCGGGAGAGTAACTGCAGACAGAAGAAACAAAGTTCAAGTTCACAACGAGCAAAAATAACAGAACAGCAAAACTAACTATTAGTAAACTGAGGCTGATACGCAGGTACAACATACTGTTCATGGCTAACAATCCGGCAGGGAATGGATGTCAGGTCAGAGCTTAAGAAGTGGAGAGGTGATGATCAGGACCAGGTGTGCAGGTAGCTGATGAGATGCAGGTGTGGGTAGTTGAGAGATCTCCCGCCTTGCTTCGTCGCCAGGCAACCAAACAGGGTGCGTTCAGGAAACTCAGGAAAACAGACTCCAGGAAAGAATACAGGCAACTCAGGCAGAAAACAGACTCAGACAGCAGGATTCATGACACTTTCAGTTCGTCATCAGTTTGTGGCAAAACTTTTTACAGTGCTCGTTTTTCATATTCGTTTTTCTTTTACAAATGAATAAAAGAAAATGTTTTCATATTTCGTCATTGAAGTTTTCTTTAAAATATTGTTAAAATCTTGTCTCATCTCGTTCTCAATATTAAATGAAGTTAACTGTTGACACAATACAGTAACGTGAGCTACTTAATTAGCTGGACACATGGTTAAACCTCATTTGCTCTTACCAGTGTATCGTCGTGTGTGCGTCATTTGTAAATCTTTACAATCATTCCCCCGAAAGAACCAAGCAGGCCGGCCTTGTTGCACAATCCACATTTTCTTTAAAACTTGCCATTTTCAGCGTTCAGCTTAGCATTTGATGTAGCGTAGGGATTTTGAGAACAGCAGAGAGCAGAAGTGAAGGGGCAAAGCCTGACCATCTGGCGCGTGAGCCACACGGCGGATGGTCAGAATTGATCCTGGAAATGTACTTCCGTTGATCCAGGTATGGACTTGTATTTTATTTATTTATTTATTTATTTATTTTTTTGGGGGGGGGGGTCTAGGTGGGGGAAACACTTCCTGCCCCTGATGTATGTACAAAGAACAGGCTACAACATCTAATTAAACACCCACACACACACACACACACACACACACACACACACACACACACACACACACACACACACACACACACACACACACAAACACACACAAACACCTCCTTAAGGGTCATCAGGAAGCCGATAACAATAGAAGTAACCAGACGACCTGACTCCTGGCTAATGGCTCACCTCTTAGAGCTGACACACACATAAACATACACATAGGCACGCACACATACACACACACACACACACACACACACACACACACACACACACAAACAGTATCCAGTTAAAGGAAAAGGCAGGCATCAAAGGATTTCTACACTTTTGCTATCTTACATGTGTATATGTATGATAAATCGAATGTATCATATCATCTAAGTGATTATGACAAACATTCTCTCTGGCTGTTTATCTGTCATCCCTCCACATAAATATCCATCTATCCACACATCCATCCATGTCTTGTGTACCTGCACTGGGCAGTAAGTGTGTGTGCTGTAGTAACATGGTGTGATGAATCTGCCTATAAATCAGAGTTGTCAGGGTTTTAGTGAACTATTGGCCTTTAATGGCCAATAAATACAGGTTAGCAGGACAGAGGTTGACTGCAGGTCACAGGGTAGAGGAGTGTGTGAGTGTGTGTGTGTGTGTGTGTGTGTGTGTGTGTGTGTGTGTGTGTGTGTGTGTGTGTGTGTGTGTGTGTGTGTGTGTGTGTGTGTGTCGTATTCACTGTTGTCGGAGTTCACAAATAGAGCTTGAATAGAGAAAATTAGAATTGCTAATTTGAATTACTACTTCAGTCAAAATAACTATAAAACAATTAAGAACATGCTAGAATCACTGTCCCCAAATAAGGTGCATATGATATGGACAATATATCGGCCGCTGTGTAATTCGACATTTCATATACTCATAACTGTTTTTTTCATAATTTCCCCATAAACCAATTTTGCTTCTAACTTCTGAACTCACTGTCTTCCTCCCTGACTGGTTTTCCAGCTGGAATCATCAACAGCCTTCCCCTCCTCCTCTCATCTGTCCGTGTCTGTCTCAGTGAGACAGCAGTCACCTTTTAGCCCTGTGAAAGGCCTGGCCTTCAGGCCCACCTCCCACCGAGAGGATGGGGTCAAAAGCGGTCCAACCCAGGAAGTGATTTTACGCCCTTCACACATGTGAGGAGCTTTTAAAGAGCAGAGGGAGAGGACAGGAGGCTGGAGGTGTAGTGATAAGCACCAGAGGCCTCAGATCTTCTAACTACCAGCAATTTAATGGGGACACGTTTATTCTCCATTCACCTCTCAATCCCCTACCTCCATCCCTTCTTTTCTATTCCACCCCTCCGTCACGCCTTCCCTACTACCACAACCCCTTTTCAGTCCCTTCCTCCCACCATCTTTTATCATCATATCTTTTCCTCTGTCTCTCTCTCTTTCCTCCTGTTTTACTCCTAGGATAAAATAATTCAACTTTAAGATAAGAATATAGTTAGTTAAAGGTTAGATCAAAAATAATGCAATCAAATTACAACTTTATATGTTGAAATAGCATCATTAAAATGAGACATACATCAATAAGGTATTATTGTATGTATTACAGTTGATCGATCAATCTTTATTTTGGTCCTGCAAATCAACAGCGGTACAGCGTATATGTGTATACACACAGATACACATTCAGTATACACACTGGCATGTTGTATCAATACATAATATTAACAGCATAACAAACTGAACCGTTTTCTGGACATTTTGGTGTACTAGGGGAGATGTCCACCGGCACCCCTGAGAGGACTTATCTTTTCATTATAATATCCTGTAACAATTATAATGCTTTGGTTATATTTTATGATTTAAACGTTTTAAATCAACTTCTGTTCTGTGTTATGCCATCAACATAATCTGTACATTAATACCTTTACATGAACACTGTTATGTCTTGTCATGGTTTGAATCATTTTCAGGATATGATATAGAACACAACCTGGTTATTAATATCCCTGTGTCACTGCAACATCAGGTCACTGATCACCTGGGTAGAGGTGTCTTTGGTGCATTCACATTAAACAGTATCTGTACTGAGCTGCAGGTATTATCAGTATCAGACTTTGACCTATTGCTGTCCTGACCATGTTTTACAAAACAATGTTTTTCATTCTATGATTTATCATTTATTATATATTTGCACTGCATACTGTAGGCCTACTTAAAATCCAAAAAGCCGTTTGGATATGTTTTTATAGCTGATTTGCTCTGCATTTAAGTAAATATTGTTTGATATAATATTTTGTGTAGTTTTCTATAGCATTTTCTATAACATCCATATAATGAACTAAATTATCACCCACTGTTTAACAGTTTTTGTGGCTCAGCAGGTCACTCGCTCACAACACTGTGCAGACAGTTTTAACAGCACACAGTCGGGCGGTTTTGACAGCTGTCATTCCAGGAGCATGTTGCTGGATTTATAAAACCTGATACCTATTACAGTTTTTCTCAATCGCTTTGGCACAATTGTTGAATGACTATTAAAGTTGGTCAAACTATATATGACTATGTATATGAACAGTAGGTCAGTTGTTCACATGACTATAGTCATTTGTAATTGCTTTGACACAAAATGCATTGAGTAAGCCTCACAGGTCAAAATAGTTTGCATTCATTTGCCATTGAATCATATTATTCTCAAATGCAGTTATACACATGTTCATTGTGTAAACCAACAATCACAATGACCTGCCACACATATATATTAGATACATAATAGGTATGTGGTTTAGTTGTAAAAGTTTTCAGATGAATAGACTTAGACTATATGGGGAACTATACAATTTAGAGCAACCAAACGCAAACTAAGCTTTGTCTAGCTGCTTTGTCTAGGAAGTGATTAGCAAACTCTGAGTAGCAAACTCAGATTTATATGTATATTTTTTTAAATCACTTATGGAAATGTACATTAAAACATTGTTGCATCAATAATCGGTTTAGAATGGAATCGTTGGCCTCTGAATCGGAATCCAATCGAATCATGAGGTGCCAAGAGATTCCCACCCCTAGAGGATATCAGGTGTGATGTCGATAAAATGTGGCCAGAAGGAGAGGAGAGATGGGATGACCCTTGAGGTTGATACACTTGCAGCATATTTTCTGTTTTCTTGCACATCTTGTACAGTATTTCCTGATAATTTTGCTGTTGTATATCTTTTTCTGTACAGGCTTTCTTTATGTATTTGCGGTTGGCTGGTGTGTACATACAATGAGAAAGTATAGTGTGTGCCATGGTTGACATCAATACTATTCAGCTGCCTAAATATACAATGTTAGCAACTGGACAATATTACAGAGTGGGTAACTATCACCCTTAGACAAGATGTCTTTGTATTTTGACTGTCTTGGTCTAAGCAATGATAAAGGAACCTTTTGTTTTGATGCCAATGATGTATTCATTGATGGATTTATTTACTTTTTCTTTTTTAGATTGAGTAATCACCTTTTGCAGGTCACATAGAGTGATGTACTGGATGTACCAAGTGGTGTGAGGGTTGTACTTAGAGTTTTGACAATTGTATGTTTGTTTCAGTAAATGTGATTGAGAAAAACTGTAATAAAAAACTGCCTGGATTGGTCCTGATCTAGCTCTGTGGATCGGCATGGAGGCGTCCTTACTATAGGGTCATGGAGTCATTCATCTACAAAATAGATTTTTTGTGATGCAGCCTGTGACAGAAAGAAAAAACCTTCTTCTTCCTTCAAATCATTAAACTTTTCAACTCAACGCTTTTTTTCCTCCACTTTGATTTCTGTTTGACCCCCCCCCATTCCCTACCATCAGCTCTTCTCCTTAGCCTCTCTCCTCCTGATTTTATCCCTTTGTTCTCCATCCATGCATCCATCCATCCGTCTTTTTCTCTCCATCCATAACCTGTGTGAGTGTGTGTGTGTGTGTGTGTGTGTGTGTGTGTGTGTGTGTTCAGACCAATTAACAAGGTTTTAAATGAACTAGGTGTGTTCTTTCTCCCTCTGGGTGTGTCTCTGTACAGTATGGATATGTCTATGTGTGTGCATGTGTATTTCTAACTCTGTGTCTTTTTATTACCATGCACATGTACTGTATTTTAAGTGTGGGTGTTTGTGTGTTAAGACAGCAGGGCGCCACCTCTAGACTTAAACTCCTGTGTGACCCCTGGATGATCATCCCAGTGTTAAACACACAGCCCCAGTCCACATTCCAATCTGCTGTGTGTGTGTGTGTGTGTGTGTGTGTGTGTGTGTGTGTGCTCGCGCATTTGCGATGGCTCCTCATTATACTGTACATTTACATGTCAAGTGTTATTGGGTTATACTCCAGACACTCCAGAATGCAATGAAAGACTACACGTTTACATGCACAGCAGTAACCAGGGTTTTCTTCCAGTTGACCTATGTTAAAATTACACAGACTGATCACTAAATTGGTAAAACTTAACAACTTAATGTTTCATTTACACACTCTTGTCACAGCGTAGGACAGCACAGTGTTCCCGCCAGATGACTGACAACTTCCTCGGCTCATTATAACGTTATCTGTAACCAGTGTCGGGTGGAATTATTTAATGAGAAAATAATGTCAAGGGTTTAAGGCTTGTCAGTCTATACAACTTGTTGGATAGTCTCACCATCTCTGAATAAGCTTCGGGTAAAAATTGTATCAAAGAAATGCCCAACTTTGTGTCGTGAAATTCACCGAGGACTCCCGGACGATGAACCCAGAGCTGTCCTCTGGTGTGATAGGTTCTGGCTAAATGTTTATTTTGTTACCAACATTTTCATATCAATTATTGATTTTGTAACATTTCATTTACTAAACTGGTTCTGAAACCCCAGTCTAAATCCCCCACTGTTTCAAGTATTCATGTAGTTCATGTAAGATTGTGTTAATGTCATTGTTAACAGGGACATAAAACAAACGATTTGAATGAATGATGTGTGGTGACTGCAGGGTCTAAGTCAGTGCAGTAACTACCATTTGCTACACTTCACATGTTCATAACAATCTCACACACACACACACACACACACACAAAATGAGTGTGGTCATGAAAAAGGCAGATGTTCCAGTGAGGGAACCCCAGAACATGCACATGCATGCCTGTGTGTGTGTGTGTGTGTGTGTGTGTGTGTGTGTGTGTGTGTGTGTGTGTGTGTGTGTGTGTGTGTGTGTGTGTGTGTGTGTGTGACTTTTTCATGACCACAGTCATTCAGAGTTCAGCAGCAGTTCATCCACAGGGTACAGGGAGATACACCACTCTCTCTCCCCCCTGCTCTGTCAGACACACACACACACACACACACACATGGTCTGTATATGGAAATACAAGTACTGTTAATACTCTATATTAAATAAATAAATATTAAACATAAAAACTGCTTTAACTAAAAACAAAAAGTTTAAAACATAAAAGATATAAATATAAACGCTACAGAACATTTAAATACGACAACAAAAAAGGAGATGGGGGGGAATGGGGGGAGGGATAGAGGAACTAATTCCCTAGGGCCCAAACCTGGGGAGGGCCATCAAAAACCCTGAAATTAAAATGTTCTTTATATCTGCAATTTTTCGAATTTCACTTTATTATAATTGTAAACGATTACTGTTGTGCTGATGAGTACGTTCAAAAGTAGTTTTAGTCGTTCAACATAACACTCAGATTGGACAGATAGTCTAGCTAGCTGTCTGGATTTACCCTGCAGAGATCTGAGTTAACCATAGTCCTCGTAACCGTAACCGTAAATAAAGGAATGTATAAGTGTCCCTCATCCGTTTTGTTGGTGGGATTTTTGCGATGCTGTTGAAATGTCCGTAAATTCTTGCCGATGTATGTACCCTAACCTCTAACATTAGAGCTACCATTAGCTTTAGCTAACATGCTGTTGTTAGCCTTGCCAGCCAGTCTGGCCAGTAAGATGTAAAGTTAAGTAAAGTACAATAGCCATGTAAGCTAAGGCTAGCTCTAATGTTACAGATATCGGCAAGGATTTACAGATAGCTGTCAATCAAGGTAACGTTAGGCAAAGGAGGTCTGTGGGTGAGATCACCTTGAAAGTGACTAATCACAAGAGGCAGGTGGTTTCCTCCCCCAAATGTCAAAAGTCAGTTTTATTCGGGCGAGCAGAAATCAACTTCGAGAGCACAGTTTATCTGCGAGAGCGTGTATGCTCGCCAGCGCTCGCAAAGCAGACACTTGCGGGCACGTTGTGGCTTCTCTGTGCACGTGCTACTTAGTTTTATACACGCAGGTGCCATTCTTTGCCTCTCCCTAGGTTTTGTTCCACACTCGCAGCTGCCTGTACAACTCTCGATTGTTGAATTGGTGCGTGAAGAGTAACATCTGCACGTGTAAAATGATATAATTTGCTCGTGAAGATATATGTTTTATCGCAAGATATGACATAATCCTGACGCTATATACCAGCTGCCTTACCAATGAGTACTGTGTACTGTTAACTGAACCTGATTTGTCTGAACAGCATTTATGCCAAATAATTTCAATTAATTTCCAATGGAATCACAGGGTTCAGTGGATTAGTTAGTGTATCTCCATTCAGCAGCAATGTGAAGAAGACAACATCCTTTAAGACAGCTGCACAAGTGTAAATACACAGAACCATCTTCTTGGCTTGTTTAACCATTGGGAACAGTAGGCCTACTTGAGTGTTGGTTGAATAAAGCTACAGTGTGTGTGTGCATGTGTGTGTGTGTGTGTGTGTGTGTGTGTGTGTGTGTGTGTGTGTGTGTGTGTGTGTGTGTGTGTGTGTGTGTGTGTGTGTGTGTGTGTGTGTGTGTGTGTGTGTGTGTGTGTGTGTGTGTGTGTGTGTGTGTGTGTGTGTGTGTGTGTGTGTGTGTGTGTGTGTGTGTGTGAAGCAGCATGTCTACAGGAGCCCATTGAGATTATGTAACATTTGAACTTGAGTCCCTCCTCCACGGTCAAACAGAGTTCACCTCGCATCGCTGCCTAGGCCATAACGACAAAACACTGTCAGCAACCCCTCTTTCTTCTTCTTCTCTCCTTTAATGTAGTCAACACTATCAAAAGGGGAATATTTGGACCTATGGTCTTATGATGATTACGTCTATGTGTTTTCTGTATCTAATTTAAACTCAACTTTTTAAATCCTGGAGGTTTTTTTTTTTCTTTCTGTTCTTCATGTCGACAAACTTGAAACTAACAAGTTAATGTGTTGTGTCATCAGCCCACATCTAAAGACAAATAATGCTTATAGCTGTTCTGATTGGCTGCATACTTTCTCACTTCCGCACAGCTGGCCAATCACTGCAGGAAGTGGACTTGATTGTCAGATTGTCAGTTTCGGAAAGTATTTGGTGCGACCGTAAAGGTACCCCTCTGCGTTTTTGACCACTGGTAGCACTATAGACAATGTTGTACATGCAAAACATTGCACAAAGGGATGTTATACACTTTCCAGCTGCTGGTTTCATACTATATACATACAACTGATAAAACCCCTTTCACTGACTAAAAAAACCCAGTTACACCCACTAACATCTGGCTTTTGTCTGCAGTGAGACAAATGACTCTACAGTAGGCAAAGGTGATATTCTGCTCCAGCTCCGATCGGCAGTGATGGAAACAGGACACCCGGGTAGATATGCCAATTTCCAGCCCTTTTCCAGGGCAATGCTGTGACACCTTTGTCAGTAACTTCGGCCAAAAATTCCATCCGTCAAGCAGCACTCGAACATCAAATTAGTCGGCACCGACTTTGAAAGAGAGACAGAATGAGCTTTTAGTTAGCCTATTAATTTACCAATTAATTAATTTTAACTTACCAATTAAGCTGTCTACTGTTTACTAACTGTGTTGTAAGAGTAGTGCATCTCTTTTAGAGAATAGCAGAGCCGATATGTAGTGTGTGTGTGTGTGTGTGTGTGTGTGTGTGTGTGTGTGTGTGTGTGTGTGTGTGTGTGTGTGTGTGTGTGTCTCATTCTCTGTCTGATCTCTGTCTGACACATTCATAAGCTCATACCACACCTTACAAAACATGCACATGTTCTCAATTACAAATCCTCTGCCTCTCTGTCTCACACGCAGCCACCCACACAAACTCTGCCACACCTGTCCTTCCTAACCTCGCTGCCAGTTGGAGTCAGATCCCTGCAGAATGTTCCGGTAAAACCTTGTGGAGCGTGAAACCGGCAGTCTGCTCCATGGCTGCCAGCCCAGCATTGCAGGTGTGTGTGTGTGTGTGTGTGTGTGCGTGTGCGTGTGCGTGTGCGTGCGCGTGAATACATGCTCCGACACAAAGACAGCTTCTTTCCCCAAGCAGTCACTCTGATCAGAAATAGCCCCCACCCTTACACTGAACAAAGTCACCACTGTTCTGCTCATCTACCTCATGTATATTTCAATCTTACAATTACAATATTGTTATTAATATATTACCATTGCACCGAACTGCCTTGCACTATATTTATATTTAAATCTTAAATCTCAGACTATACTCATATTGCACTATTCCTTCCCTCTCTTCAGATGTTATTGTATATTTGTTGTAAATTTGTAAATTCTATTGTATTGTTATACTGCATACTTAACAGTATTTTTTTTTATATTTCTTACTGTCCTTTCTGTTTTTTAGTCTTTATATGTTTATATGTTAAGTGAGTGTTTTACTTCAAATTCCTTGTTTGTTTACGCAAACCTGGCCAATAAAGCTGATTATGATTATGATTGTGATGACGACTGGCAGTGTTGACTGTGTGAACTTCAGACCTCCACTCAAATTCTTTTTACAGTCTTTTCCCCATGTAGAGCTAAATCAAATTTGACACCTTCTGTCTTTATTATTGTCTTCTCATGTCCACTGCAAAAGAGGTTTTGACTGCAAGTGTAAAATGTCATAATCATATTATTGAATTTTTAACTATGTATGTGTTTAAAGGAGCTGTAATCGAAATACTGGAAAAAAAGCCTCTACTCGGCTCTCACAGTCCTTTCACCACTCAGTCAAATAACGATGTTCTGTCACGGCCCTCGGCATCTGATAGCAATGCACTGTGCACACTCACATGCACTCACATGCACTCACATGCACGCACGGCCAGACCGGCTATCAAAACAAAGAACAAAGAAGCTCAGATTACAACACACACAGAGGGAGTGTGTGACTTCATTCTCTGCTCAGGACGCCATTACTCCACTATAACTTTACATAGCAAATAAACATGTTGTGAATGTCGAGGACAGCCCTTTTAATACACATGGGTGGGCCTACAACTCAAAACTATTGTAGAATTCCTGTCTGCAGTTCTGTCATTATATTGACATTTCATTTTGCAGCTGATTCATTGCCAATTATGGTTCTGATATCTTGACCAAGCAGACTGTGTTGAAACCACTAAGAGACAGAGAGTGAAATCTCAAATGCAGTTTTACACCCAGTTCAAGAAAGGGAGGTCTATAAATGAATATGCAAAAGGGGGAAACAGGAGTCAAATCATCACACTACAAGGTCTATTCAGTCCTGAGCACACCATGGTTGCTTTGTTTGGGCAACAAGTGCAACTTGCAAATTAGAGATTGAGAGTTATATTTCTTCTTTAGAAACAGCTGTTGATAAAAAGAAAATTGAAAAAAATCTTGCCACCAGGTCGGTTTTGTAGCTATTCGATCATCTCACATTTATCGTTAAGTTAGAATTCTCCTTGGGACCAAGCCAAATCAAAATTTTAAATCTGTGAATTTCCATTGGCTGAGACCAATTATTTGATATCATAACAATGGACACTGGATCCATTTTAGTACACAGATTTCAAATATTGCTGATTTCATTCATCATGTTATCTTTCTGAGATTTTTACTTGTAGATTAACATCCCAGTCTATTGTGATTGTATCTACAAAAAACAAATAATGAGTAATTAATGAGTAAATGAGTTTAAACAGAACATTAGGTTTGAAATGCTGGCATGTCGTAGAAAAGTGTAAAATCCAGTGTGACAGGATGGATTACAGCTTTGTTAGTATTCTGTACTTCAGCTACACATACACATGACACACACAATGCTGTTACCTGTACTGCTTTCTCTCTCTCTCTCTCTCTCTCTCTCACACACACACACACACACACACACACACACACACACACACACACACACACACACACACACACACACACACACCCATGCTAAGATGGGAGCCTCTCGTTTATGTGAAGTAGAGGGGGTCGTTCAGAGTGCAGAAACACACAGGCAGTCTCTCGTCTGCCCTTCACTTAAACCCTCACACACACACACACACACACACACACACACACACACACACACACACACACACACACACACACACACACACCTCCTCTCCTCTCTTTCCCCTCTGCCCTCAACTTAAACCTTCACCCCAATCTTACCCCAGCCCTCTCCACGTAGCCTTAACCCCCACATCCAACGCCCACTGCCCCATTACCCTATTACCTCTCTTGCCCCCTCCTCTGCTATATCACACACACACACACACACACACACACACACACACACACACACACACACACACACACACAAACACAGCCATTCTAAATGAATTCAAATTATTTTTGGGGGGACTATATCTGCAGGTATCAGATGAAGATAACTCATTCCTTTTCTCTGCTCTTCCACTTCCACAGTATTTCAGTACAGTATAACACATTACAGAAACTTGAGAATGGTCCTTTAAAGCATTATACTCAATTTAAACATCTACATATATTAATATAAACTTTATAAATGCAGAGGACTGGAGGTATGATGAAAGTTACAGAAGCATGACCCGTGAGCATCTCACATGCAGTGTCTCAGGCTTTCTGAGACCAAATTAACTCCAAAGATTCTCTGTTACTAAAAATGCATTACAAGCTGCACCAACGGTGTGGAACGGTACACGTCTTGTCTCCTAAATGGGCGCTGCTTTGTTTGGAAGTTTAGTGATAGTTGTGTGGATAGATGAAAAGTTATATTTGCATAGTATATTTTCTTTTGCTAACATCAGATATTTACAAAGCTAAAAGACATTTTCAGCATCAAAGAAATTAGATAGTTGACTTGAGTCTATCCTAACAAGGCCTTGAAAGTTAAACAGACACACAAACGGCACATTACAGTAATTAAAAACATGAAACAAAAATTAACAACTGATCAACTGAAGTTAAGGTATCATTTTTTCTGCAATATTCCTCATATGTTTGTGATGATTCTATAACTTCAGCAGTGAAATGTTCTCTGTGCAGATACATGTTGCGTAACTCTACCTTTGACCTGGCAATTTGTTGAGCTAGATGATAAAATATCTAACTGTCCAGAGCTGTCTCAGAGTATTATAAACCTCTGGGCTGTGTTTTGGCACTGATAAGCCATCATACTGGTCTGTTACTCAAACCGGCATTCTTGCATCATCTAACTGAAACCAGGCAAAGCAAGGCAGCTGCATACAGCTCTAAGAACACTGGTGCATTTTAAGGTCAAGTCTTGTCTGTTAAAATCTGAATTAATATGCTTCCTCACAGCTACAGGTGTAAAGTTACTTAGATTCCTCTTACTAATCCAGGTATGCAATTCCATGCATGTTGTGTGTTGAAATGTTATAATATGTGAAATAAACTGACAACTGGCAGCATGAGTGTGAGGCTGAGGTCAGGAATCAGTCTTGTAGAGCCGGTTTGTCTGTGGTTCACTTTTACTGGGAGCAAACCTCAGTCAGCCAAATGGAGATATGCTGCGCGCGCACACACACACACACACACACACACACACACACACACACACACACACACACACACACACACACAGCAAGCTGCTGTTAGTGAGCCCTGAGCGAGTTCACGTTGGTGAAGACACAGTAAGAGTCAGTGACCTCCACACACACACACACACACACACACACACACACACACACACACACACACACACACACACACACACACACACACACACAATTCAAGTGAAATGTCAATCCCATGTATTATGGGAACTGTAGTATTCTGCATTTTGAGGTACCATGGGCATCACAGTGTGGGAAATAGAGAAACTATACTAAACTATACTATACTAGAAACTAAACTAGTTCTCTAGATGCAGTAATTGCACTGATGCTGATGCTGATGCTGATGCTGATGCTGATTCTGATGCTGATTCTGATTCTGATGCTGATTCTGATGCTGATGCTGATTCTGATGCTGATGCTGATGCTGATTCTGATGCTGATGCTGATGCTGATGCTGATGCTGATTCTGATGCTGATGCTGATTCTGATGCTGATGCTGATGCTGATTCTGATGCTGATGCTGATGCTGATGCTGATGCTGATGCTGATTCTGATGCTGATGCTGATTCTGATGCTGATGCTGACGCTGATGCTGATTCTGATGCTGATTCTGATGCTGATGCTGATGCTGGACTCCTAGAGAAGGCGAGAGAGAGACTATATATGCATTTAGTTGTTGACAGTGGTGGAAGACATATTCAGTTTAAAGTAAAGTTACATAAGTAAAAGGCCTGCGTTCAAAATCCAACTTAAGTAAAGTACAGAAGTATTATCAGCTAAATGTACCAAACGTATCAAAAGTAAAAATACTCGTTCTGCAGTTGAATGTCCCCTGTGACTGATATATTATTGTTATTATTAATTGTTATTAATAGTGATGCATCAATGTTAGTGCAGCATTTTACTGTTGTAGCTATATTACACATGTTTTGTCTCTTTAAGCCATATTTAAAAGGGAACTATATAAAATAAAATAACAATAATAACAACAATAGTAAAAGTAATAATCATAAAATAATAATCATCATAACTGTAGCAACATTATGTTTGTGTATAATTTGACTGTACTTGGTGGAGAGGGTGTGGATGGGGGGATACATTTGTGTGAATGTGCATATGCACAAAAGTGGAGGGCAATAATAAATATTCAAATAAAAAAAGACAAACAAAAAGATAAACATAAAATAATAATAGTAGTAATGGTAATAATAATGGCGGAAAACATAAGAGGCTTAAAGAGACAACCAAGCCTCAGGAGCAGACAGACAGTTCCTACACTGCAGACATTTCTGTATATTCAGCATACTGTGATATTTAGATTTGTGTTCTGTTTTAAAAGGCTCCAACACATCTGAGCAAATTCAATTCAATTATTTGCATCATAAAAAGCCACTTAAAGTGACATTTTTTAGTTCCAGGGAAGTTTCTCTGAGACATTCACAGCTGTACACATTCACACCGGAAGTTTCCCAGAACAACCACAGTCAGAGGCAAGTGCTACGCTTTCACTCTCTCCACCCAGGCTTATCCTGCTGGCCGGGGAATGAACCAGCGACCTTCTAGTCACAGGCCCTGTTCTCTCCCCTTCAGAACAGCACTGCCCCCTATTGGAGATGTCTCTCTGTGATCTGAGGCCTTGTCATGCTTGCCTGTCTTGCTGTTGTTGTAGTCACAGTTAGTTTTTGCTCTTTTGCAAGTCCTAGTTCTGCACAATGGAAGCAGTCGGTGTGGTCAGAGCTTGTTTGCAGGTACATGTAGGACTCTGTGGTGTATTGTTCTGGCTCTTATGTGTTGGTGGCTCTGCTTCAGCCTCAGACAGGGAGGAGCAGCTGGAAGCTGCCTGCTGTCGACACACACGATTTATGACACCTCGTCTCACTTTGAAGAACAGCTTCTGTTTGTACACACTGACTGCTGCAACCACACACACATTCACACAGAGAGGAAGAAGAGGGAGAGAGCAAAAGCAATGCATCTATGGTGGGTGACACACACACACACACACACACACACACACACACACACACACACACACACACACACACACGACATAATCAATGCATTCCCTAGCCCCTTACCCTAACCTTAACCATCCCAACTAAATGCCTAACCTTAACCCTTACCCTCACCCTAACCAGAACCTCATTCTAACCCTAATCCTAAAACCAAGTCTTAACCCTCAAACACACCTTTAACCTTGGGGGGGTCCAGTATTTTGGCCCCACAAAGCTGGTTGGACCCCACAAGTATACTGTATTCCTGGTTTTTGGACCCCACGAATGTAGTTAAACAAGAACACACACACACACACACACACACACACACACACACACACACACACACACACACACACACACCGTATAGTCACAAAATGGTCCAGTTTAAAATACTAAATATCAGCACCACATATGTAACACTACCACACATTATGTAGGCTAATTATGTGTGTGTGTGTGTGTGTGTGTGTGTGTGTGTGTGTGTGTGTGTGTGTGTGTGTGTGTGTGTGTGTGTGTGTGTGTGTGTGTGTGTGTGTGTGTGTGTGTGTGTGTGTGTGTGTGTGTGTGTGTGTGTGAGGAGGGGCGGAGTTGCTTTGCAAGTGACCTATGGCTGAACCCTGGAGACACTTCCTCTAGCTGTACTTTGACAGAGAGGGCGCACACACACACACACACACACACACACACACACACACACACACACACACACACACACACACAAAACTACCTGAGTTGTTGTGGTTTAAAGTTGTAGTCCGTAAGATTGTTATCTAGTTAATTGACTGTGCGGTTCCTATCTATCAAAGAGTGAGTTAAACAATGGTGATTGAGCATATGACCCACTAATGAAAGCGCTTATATTTGCTGCTTTGCCAAGTAATACAATCTGAGTGTCTGGGGCGACTTTCCTGCCCTAAATTCAAATACAGCGCATAGTTAGTGATGCTTTTTACGTCAGTCAGCAGCGGTTGGTCTCCCCATCTGCCCCATGGTCTGCCAAGGTGGAGCTTGTCACTGCCCATTATGCTGTGTTCCATTGGACTCGGAAATTGGAAACTTCCGACAAGGAAAGATGCAAAGAAACCATAACCGTATGTTAATCGGGCGCCTACATTTCATTACTGCTGACTGACAATGGCGGACCAACACACAGAGAAAGAACTTTGAGTCCAAAGAAAAATAAACACAAAACTAAACTCCCACTCTCACAAGAGGACCGAGCTGATCGGCTGAGATCACATGTCAACCTCTGCCGGTCTATGTGTGGAGCTCAGGTGGGACACAGACACCTTGGCTCGGTCTGTCCTCCCTGTATTGAACCACTCTCGCTCTTTGGATTCGCTTTTTGGGACGAACATTCAGGAAATGATAGCCAGGCTGGAAGCAACCTGTATAGCCTCAGAGCAGCTGGGCTCTCATCTCCGCCTGCAGGAACGGCAGCGGCGCTAACATTACCCCGCGGAGAGCCTCAGGGATATCATCGGGCCTCCACGACCCTCATGTTGAGTGATCCCGCTAGCTGCGTTAGCACTGTTGACCGTGTTAGCCGCTGCCTCCTCGGCTCTATCATCTCTACAGCCGCACATTTCTCTACACAGCTCTATGTGGATGTATTAGCTCATTTTACACTAAACTTTTATCAGTGTGGACAGCAGGAATACAGGTGAAAGCTGCCAATCTATCGATGACATACAGTCGACACTGTTTTTTAAAAGGAACTCTGGGAGATGAGGTCCCAGAGGTCCGCCTGCAATTACTTCTGACTACACCTTTTCGAGTCGTGATTCACTCTGATCTTTAACCCAAGTCTTTAAATTGACTCACGAATCGCGAGTCTCTAGTATCATTAACCCAGTTCAGTTAAGTCCTGCTACAATTCAATCTAAAATGATAACAGCGTCACACACAAACCTCTTGCAACATTAGCTACTACTAGTCCTAGCCATCTTAGCTGCCAAAAGCTGTATAACTTACAATTTCGTAGGCAACAACAACTCCACAAGTCAACTCAAGTGACTGAGACAGCAGAGACAGTCTGAGACAGGTAATAGGAACTTCCTGACCCGCAGCCTCAAAGCCGGAAGCTCGCAGACCATGGGATTCACTCGAGAACTCACGAGTCTGACGTGACTGATGACTTGTGAGTTGTCGATAACTCGTGAATTGTCGGTAATTCATGAGCTCTCGCGTGAGTCAGTCAATTGCGCGAATCAGCCGGCTATGAGTGGATCTGATTCAGACGAGCGAGTGAAGTCTCTCCTCGAGATCAGAGTAAAGCAAATCAACAACAAAAGCCATTCTTTCATTTCTGAAATAACATACAATGTTCTGCACGTAGCCTAGCTAGGCCTACTCTAGGTTTGGTGTATGAATGGAGTATATTAAAATGCAATTAGGTCGAGCAGACAGTCCGAAACATTACAAGCTCGCCTCGGCTCGCCTCGCTGACAACTCATGAGTTTTTTTCTGTTTTGTTTTTTTTATCTTCATAAAACTAGTAAAAAACTACAGATACACATACACATTGAAATCATTAAATGCATAAATACATACAAGAAAAAGGGGCGCATGAAATTTACATTAAAAGGTTGTAAGTCATTGTAAATGTTCAGTCCGCATGGCTTTCTTATTTTTCAGTCCTTTTAAAGTTTCAAAATATAATTTCATGTCATTTTTAAATGAATATTCGGTTTTCTTTCAGACCATTTACATGTATGGATATAACATTTTCCAAATAAAATTAAAAGATTCTAAATGAAATCATGGCATTGATCCAAATCAAAAGCTCGCCTCGGATGTAGCGTACAATACTGACTCAAGTGACTCAAGTGACTCAAGTGACTCACACAACCTGGATGAGTTTGGTGAGTGACTCAGAATAACAAGAATCCTTAAAAGGAATGGAGTTTGCCAGGCCTACATCTGACCGCCAAAGCTGCTGCTAGAAATAACCTAACACAATCTGAAGGACTACAACTTAAAAAAAACAAGCAGTCAGCAGACAATGAATCTTGTTAAAAAGCCATTAACCCTGAGAGAGGTAGTCAGGTCAAGAATGATAGAGATACTGAGACAGGAACGGCAAAAAAAGAGAGAGACAGACAGACAGACAGAAATAAAGAAATACTGAAACAAGAAAGAAAGAAAGAAAGAAAACAAAGACCGAGAGGAGGAATTAGAGAACGAGAGAGAGTGACCTCTGTCTGAACTCACTGGTGAACTTCTGCCTCAGTGTACTCCAGTTAACCTGTGACACACACACACCCACACACACACACACACACACACACACACACACACACACACACACACACACACACACACACACACACACACACACAGACACACACACACACACACACACACACACAGTGCCAGTAGGCACAGTTTCAGCTAATATAATGGAGTGCAGGAGGATAATATGTGCGTTTCCAGTTCAGCTTTGTAAGTTTGAATGGGAGCTGATCCAAGCATTAGTCACGTCAGCACTGGCTCTTGTCTCTCTCACACACGCACAGACGCACACACATACTCACACACGCACACACACGCACACACGCGCACACACGCACACACACACACAAAAGCACAAACATGAATGTACAGAACAGCACAAAGGTGACCTCCAGTTTTTCAAAGCAAACACGCCACAGCAGAGAAAATGGGAAATCAGGCAGAAAAGCATGCAGGGTGTCCCTCACTGCCTGCTCAATGATGTCATCAGTTTAATCAAAGTAAATATCTATTTTAGATCTATTTTTCTATTTAAGGTTAAAATCTGAACCTGATAGTAGAGGTAGGTTCATATGTGTACTTTGGAAGTGAGTTACAATACCAAAGACAAATTACTAATAAAGGTGTCTTTCACCTTTAAAACCAAAGATCACTTTATATAGCCCGGGTAGTTTTTGATTGCACCTGAAGCGACAAAGCCTTAGTGATAAGGACTAACTAAGCGTATCTCCAGACAGAGCTTTGGAAATGTAATGACAATGTTTTGATGTCTTTCTACAATGCACACATTCTAACTATATTATTGTTAAGATTACAAAAGATAGTGGATAAAAAAAACATGATAGTTCTTTAATTACACACATTTCTTGTGTATACCTCCTCCTGCCTCCTCGGTGGGACAGACTAAGACGCGGGGAAGGGAAGCAAGTGAGATGCACTGTTAGGGTACGTCCCAAAGCTCTTAAACTGCATCCCCGTCTCGTCCACTTCCTTGTGCCTTAGTCCGTCCCACCGAGGACGCACGAGAGACGCGGAGAAATCCTGGGAGGGGGGAACTTGGGCAAAAGAAGGCTGCTTTGATTGGTTGCACTGACTGTCAATCACTGCAAGACCTTGGAGATAAATCACCAAACATGACACGTCTGATTTTAATTTGTTAGTTAGTTTGATTTTGTCAGTTCAACAGGGTGGTGTGCCACAGAGCGTGATGGAGGAAGGGTAAAATCTTCAAAGCAAACATAACTAACATGGAATAGCAGCACCACCCAGTGGTGATGATCACACAGTGCAAATCACATGAACACATCTAATGCATAGCATGCAAAGATTCACCTATATTCCCCCAATTTTCCCCCCAAAAAGTTTGAGCCATACTTGTAGATTTCTTATGTTTCTTCTGTAGGCTCAATTATTGTTATTCAATTCTGAAAATTTGATTTTTGTGATGCACAAATTGTCCATCCTTTATTGTATTTACATAATGTGTGCTTAATTTGGGACAAAACGTGGTGATAGGCCCAGGAAATGACTCTATAACAGGAAATAAATGTATGGATTTGAATGATCTGAATTCTTCCTGTGGTTATGATTTGAGGACTTTATAATGACTGCATCCATGAGTTAAAAAGTTCTGGTTAATTAAGTCATTTTTCTACTTTCATCCACCAATATACTAAATAAATCAGTATATTTAAATCAGAATTTGGTTGGAACCATTTTAATTTCTCGTGTCTAGGGATGGGTATCGTTAAAAAACTATTTGTTACTGGTACCGGTACCAATACCGTGACTTAAACCGGTACCGGTTCCTAAACGATACTCGATACCAATTTCATTAAACAAAAAGAAATTACAACTTTACATGTTACGGCACAAATCTTTTTATTTCATTTTTCAGCTCCTACTACCTGAGCTCCGTCTGTGTGTGTCTCTACGACGTGTAACGTTAGACAGCCAATCATTAGATCTTGGTAGAAGCATGCTGCGTGCTTACTGGCTCACTGACTCTGATGGGAGTTACTCCTTAGGTATTGAATGACGAGGCGTTTTTTGATACTCGATACTTTAGAGGCAATTTGGTCAGTGTCTAAAAAGAACTGAATTTGGTACCCAGCCCTACTCGAGTCTCCATATTCCAGGAGAGTGGGAATCACAACACAACACCAACGTTTGATAAATCCATTTTAATGGAAAATGTAAAACCCTTTTGAACTTCAATGTACAAAGCATGTAACACTTGCACTTTAAAATTTGAAATTGAAGCAATCCATGTTTTAAAAAAATACCTCAGTGAATGTATATATGTATATATTTACACATTATAGTAAACGTTTTCATTATTTTATCTTTTAACTTCAAAAGTTCACCATAGTAAATCTTAACTAAACAAAAAAAACAAGACAATTCATTCTTTTCTTAAATAAATTACATCTTTTTTGTAAATATTTTTCGTAAATATTACAACAAATACTTTTTTTTTCATAAAATGCTGAAGTGTACAAGCCATTTTGTTCTTTCTTTACATAATGCAACTTTACATAGTCTTTACAATAGTTTGGCAGTTCATTTTCAAAAAAATGCATTTATGGCATGAGGACTGTAGAGCATCAACATTTCATTTTCAACAAAGTTACAGGCATTAGCTGGTGTGTGTGTGTGTGTGTGTGTGTGTGTGTGTGTGCGTGCGTGTGTGCGTGCGTGTGTGTGTGTGTCCTCCATCACAGTAGAGCCGTATTACAACTGAAAACCACTTACTGAAAAAAAGAAAAAAAGAAACTGTACAAGTCACATTTACATTAATGCTTTTTACCCCCAATAACACTGCATATCATACAGCTATAAAATAAATACATCTTCACAGAGGAAATAAAACAATGTTCTTATGAAAAAGAAAATGAAGAAAAAAAAACAGCAACAGACAGATAGAACTAGAAAAAAAGGACGAGAACAGACAAATTACAGACGGAACAACAAACGAGGGCGCAGCAGAGTTTACTGTCTGCTGAAACATCTGAGATTTCTCCCTCAAATCTTTTGTTTTTTTCTTCGAGATTTTTTTAAACAGCAGAGATGACAGTTTGGATCCTGATGCTGCTTGCTGCTGGTGATGCTGATGTAATCAGCGAAATCTTCTGTCCAAGACGTGTTGGCTGCTGCTACAGACAGGGATTAAACCTTCCTGGCCTTTATAATCCACAAAGATTACAGTGAGAGAGCAGCAGGAGGCTCAGTGTCTCCATCAGCACCGCTGCTGCCATCCAAACTGTCAACTTCAGCTCACAGGGCAGTCTCCATGGAAACTGGATCTTCGCAGGATGCACCATCAGTCACACTAAAGAGTTTTGCACCAGTGGGGGCTTGTAGAGCTGTTTCACTCCAGCGTAGTGGCTTTAATAAGGCTCCCAACCTTCATGCTGTCCTCTATTTCCCAGAATGCCTTTGTCCTCCTTGTGTTCTGAGTCTATGAAACAACAAAGAGGTGTGGTAGTTGAGGTTTAATCCCTGTCAGTCCAGTGGCCCCTCTGGTCTTGTGTTTGTCTCCTCTTGGCACTGAAGGTTCGGGGGGGATGATGGAGGTGGGCGGGCCTCTCACTGGCCACCTGGCTGTGTGATGCGGCTCTCCTGGGTCACATGACCAGCTCTGACCTGGACACGTGACACAGTCCTCGGTGCTGATGGGAGTCGTGTCCCTCCCTGGAAGGTGAGGACCATGCTGAGGGGGGGTCATGAGTTCTCTTCCTCATCGTCTTCCTCAGAGCTGGCCCTCTTCAGGGAGCTCACCACCTCCTTCACACAGTGGTACAGAATGTTCTTCACCTGAGTGGGAGGGGGAAGAGTTGCATTTATTCCACAACAGTTTCATTTAATAGTGGATTATAATGCTGCTCACATTATCAGGGATCATAAGTGTGTGTATATGCTGAGGGTACCTGGAAGTGCTCTGTGTGTGTGCACACACGTGTGTCTGTGGTAGTGTACTGTATGTCAGAGTGAGGGTGTTTGTAAATGCTCGCCCTGTGGAAGTTTGTGTATATGGGTGTGTGTGTGTGTGTGTGTGTGTGTGTGTTAGGTTGATGAAAGGGGGGAATGGCATGTGGAATATTTATATTTATTCATATCAATATTTGTATCTGTTTTTATGACTGGTTTGTGTATGTGCACCTTGACCGCCCGAATTTCCCTATTTTGGGATAATAAAGTTTACCTTGATATTAATTACTAATGTCAGTGTTGTGGTGTGCCTTCTACTGGAACAGAAGCTCCCGTTTCAAACTGTATGTGCAGTGCCTGAAGTGCCTATGAGCCAATCAAGTGTTGCGCATCAGAACTGAACACAGTTTAACTGTTTAGGATAGGGATACATTTTTCCAAGTCTGTCTTAAGTGGTCAGGTGGCCTACGGACACTGAAACAGGTTTTGATTGTTGGCCATGAAGAATCCCGTCATAATGCATATCCAATGTGATAAGTGATAACACAAAATCCACAGTCCACGTTGTGTGTGAAAATGCATTCAAAGATTTATCTGAAGCTAAAAGCCGAGTTAGACACATCAAGTGGACATCTTATCTTGTGCATGGAATTTAATTTATAATTGCTAATGACAAACTTAATGTAATAAAGTGATGGCTGCATCCATCTCCCTGTGTGTTTAACTTGTGTACAAAACAGTCACTGACACTAAATTCTGACAGTTAACCATATATGTCCTATAGTTATCTACACACACAGCAACATAGAACCAG
The DNA here is from genome assembly GCF_031162955.1 of Sander vitreus. Taxonomy (NCBI): domain Eukaryota; kingdom Metazoa; phylum Chordata; class Actinopteri; order Perciformes; family Percidae; genus Sander; species Sander vitreus. The sequence continues at coordinate 26,967,167 of NC_135875.1, read as the reverse complement.
AAATACAAGAGTGGTTAAAGTTTCACTGAACACCTTCTATTGAAAAACTCATCTGAATATGGATTCAGATCATTTAGTGGGAACACACAAAGCCGGTTCTCTATTTGTACTGTGGTCCCTCAACAGAATTATCCTCCACTGATCCGCTGCTCATCATGTCTTGAAAAGTAGAACCAGACAGAGCTGGTCTCCAGCTTTTTTGCTACCCTGCAGCCTGTCAGTGTGAACACGGCCAGAGTACAGACAGACAGGCAGAAGATGGATGGTGAGTCACACCTCATTTTCAATCCTGTCGATTGGCAGAATGAGTGTGTGGGGAGTGTATTCGGAGCAGAGGGAATCAATGTCCACAGAACATCACTGATGATGACACTCTGCCATTCTGTCTGTCCTTGTTTCAGACTGACACACTCACATGCGCATGCAAACACACACACACACACACACACACACACACACACAAAAGAAAGGTGATAGACTCGCTACAGCGAGGGAGACAGGAAGTAGAGAGGCTGACTCTGAATCAGTGACACATGTTGCCTCAAGTTGCACAGCCAATTACACTGCTGCACTGCCACAATAACACCAAGAATGTCAATGCGAGAGGGAATCTTAGCAGGATCTTAACTGGTTAGAAAAAAAAACGGAGAAAAAGCTGCATCATCATACATCAGAAAAGGGAGTTATAACAATGTTGTGTTCAATGACAGTGGATTGAGCTGTGGTCCATCACCTGTAGTTTATCCTCGTAGTTGACCTCCTCTTTGTTGGGCCGGAGCTCCTGGGTCAGGTGGAAGGAGTTGGCCACGTGCTCCGGAGACACAAAGTCATTGATGACCTGGACACAGCTGTGGAGGTTCTGGACCTGACAGACAGGACGGAGAGAGGATGTGAGGACACGGGCTCAGATAGTAGTGGACACAATCAAAGGGTCATGTCATCTTCTTTAGGTATGAAAACTGAACTACAGCACTGTGAGGTTGTGCAGAAAAAAACAGTTTATAATAAAAAAAAAAAAATATATATATATATATAGTTATATATACATTCTTTTCAATAAATCCCATGAAATGATCAACAATGTAATAGTCTGTCTCTCAGTACATTCCTACCCTCAGCTCAAGCCCATTGGTTCCTACTAAAGATGTAAATCTATAAAACACCTCAACAAAATATTGCTTCATATTTAAAAATAAAAAAAAGCTCAGTATTTTCTAGACGATTTTGTCAACTATTTGATTAGTTGATTTAACCGACAGATTTCTTCACCAAGAATAATGCAAAAGTACCACCTTAAATGACATTAAACCACACGTCCTTTAATTAATGTATGCCACATTTCGGTAAGATGAAATATTTTCATTACCTTACCAATGAGGTGATCTGTGTGTGTGTGTGTGTGTGTGTGTGTGTGTGTGTGTGTGTTAGGTTGATAAAAAGGGGGAATGGCATGTCAAATTTATTTTATTTATTCATATGTATATTTATGTCAGTGTTGTGGTGTGCCTTCTACTGGAACAGAAGCTCCCGTTTCAAACTGTATGTGCAGTACCTGAAGTGCCTATGAGCCAATCAAGTGTTGCGCATCAGAACTGAACACAGTTTTACTGTATAAAGGATAGTGTGTGTGTGTGTGTGTGTGTGTGTGAGAGAGCCGTATTACAACTGAAACCACTTACTGAAAGAAAAAAAAGAAACTGTACAAGTCACATTTACATTAATGCTTTTTTTGTCCAATAACACTGCATATCATACAGCTATAAAATAAATACATCTTCAGAAGAATAGACATAGAACTAGAAAAAAAGGACGAGAACAGACAAATTACAGACAGAACAACAAACGAGGGCGCAGCAGAGCTTACTGTCTGCTGAAACATCTGAGATTTCTCGTTGCAATTTGTGTGTGTGAGTGTGAGTGTGTGTGTGTGTGTGTGTGTGTGTGTGTGTGCGCGTCTGTATTGTGAACATTCTATATACCTGGTGCATGGCCCCTGCTGGGATAAGTACAGAGTCTCCCAGGAATTGAACTACAGTCCAGCCCTGGACTTCGTGTTCATCCAGCAGCCGCTGACGCTGCTTCCTGCTCAGGTACAAGCCCTGCTCTCTGATTGGGTCCTGGTCCAGTGACACATCCAATCCCTGCTCCTTATAGAGCCGAGGTGGTGGTTGGTGAGTGAGTGGGGGAAGAGAGAGGTGTTAGTGAGGTCAATATTACTACTGCAGCTTACTGCATTTTCATGTGAAACCTCTTCATCAGAGTGCTGACCTTGTGCAGGAACTCTCGGACTTTGTCCATGTCTTTGTTGAGGTAGATGTGCCACAGAGCCCCCGGTGTCTCACTGGAGTCTTTGAGCCTTCTTCGAACCCCCTCATCAAGATCCTCCTCCTCCAGGCGCTTCAACACTCCTACACACACACACACACACACACACACACACACACACACACACACACACTCATGTTTCTAAGGCTGCATTGAATTATTATTTTCATTCATTTGCTTTTAGCTTGATGTCTGACTTTCATGTCTTTTGTTCTGATTTTTACTTCATTTCTACTTTTCCATTACTTTTTAATTAATTGTATTCATTAATCTGACAGCTTTAGTTATTAACTACTTTACATATTAAGATTTCTGCACACAAAACACATGTAGTTTATAAAATGTTTTATTATAAATTCAACTGAAATGATCAGTTGATTAAACACTTAGTTGATTGACAGAACAGTTTGGATCGAAATGGGAGGATTCTTCTGCATTGAGTACTTTTACTTTTAATACTTTAAGTACAGTTTCCTGATGATACTTAAATACTTTTACTCAAATAACAATTTCAATGCAGGACTTTTACTTGTAACAGAGTATTTTTACAGTATTTCACTAGTACTTTAGTAAAGTATCTGAATACTTCTTCCACCACTGTAAGGACCCATAATAAACAACGTATAACACAAACATAACTGTAGAGTGTACTTTAGTCCAAATGTTAATTATGGTCTGGAAATGAACAGGAACTTTTTTCAATCTCTAAATGTTCATATTAACTTCAAATAATTCAAACTACAGGCACATTGCCTGATATATTGATTCATAAAATAGATAATGTTTTCTAGCAAGACAAGGCTACAAAAAAGGAGAACACCAGAAGAAACTGAGAATGCTATTTCAACAATCTTGCTAGTACTTAATTGTGTTTTTTTGTGTTCCAACTTCTCATGTTTCTTCCATTAAGGACTAGTCAGTAGAAGACTGTTACTTTCTGTTACTCTAATACACAGACCCATAAACACACCTAAATCAGCAAGTCCACAACAGTATACATAAAGGTTATAGTCTTGATAGGGTAAAGACAATTTAACTCTTTGAAGACAAGTATTTGGATATTTCTAAGGACAACAAGTGATGAGAGTCAGGGCCAGATGTACTAACGCTTTTGCGCCCACTTCAGGCATATTTGTTTCGCAACATGCACGTAAAAGCATGGCGAGGTATGTACAAACAGGCCGCACTGAGGTAAAAGCGCAGACTGCCTGTCGCGGGAACTGAAAATGGCAAATTGCACTTTTCCGTGTCATGCATATGCATTCACGGGGGGGTCAAGAGGACAGTGGGAGTTTCCCATAAAGAGATGGGAGGAGAAGCGTAAAGTGCGCCTAATTCTGTATTACGCCCCTGACAGCGTGCCTCTATTTTGCGGTGAAAATTCTCCGCCTCTTAAAGCAGGTGTAAACCAGCCGCGAGGTTTCCTGGCATATGCCTCCTGGTGAAATGGCAGCAGTAATCTGAGCAAGATGAAGACAGGCCAAGGAGACGAGCTGAACAAGGATCACACTTTTTCAGTTGAGTGAACACGAAATCATGAAGCGTTACAGATTAAGCAGCCATGCAACATTACAGTTACTGGAAGAAATCAAAGATGACATCATATCTCCGACTCAGTGTTCCATTCCATTCCAGCAGTTTTGAAACTCCTCCAGTACTTAACACCAGTACTTAACGCTTTGCTACAGCACAATTTACAGTATAGTGGGTGGAAAAAGGAGCTGATTACCCAATGAACTGCAGGTTTGGTAAATACGACGTAAGCTGACGTATCACAGCGTGCTCTTTCTGCGGGTTGGCCATGACGCTGATAACGCTACATTCGCAAATGTACGCACATCTGGCCCTCAGTGTTTGTTTGCGAATCCCGGTGTTAATTATGATGAGTGGGGAGGAGGAGAACAGTGGTCTATAGGTAACAGTAAAAAAAAAAGTCAGTGTCAACCTTTAATATTCAGCTACACACTATGGTTGTAGAATGTAGATGTCAATCTTTTGTAACTGAAAACATTCACAAGATTCAGCAGTCCCAATGAGTGCTGACAGCAGTATTTAGCTGCGGTGTTGAAGCCGCCTGCGTTTTTTCCTAACGCCACTGGATAGGACATCACTGTCTTTGGCTACTCTTATTTAGATTAAGAGGGCGGATAAGATCTGACACCTTTCTCTCAACCCAGGCTGCTCCCTTTGTTCATTTCTCCTATCTCTTCATTGTTATCCTTTCCCTCCTGTACATGGTTATTGAGAATACTTTGTTGTTAGTTGACCCAGTCTTTAAGTTGATCACTTAACCGACTCGTGTAAGCCTTACCAGTTTTGGATAGGACTCCATTGCCTTTGGCTACTCCTACATAGACCAGCACAGAGACGACATCTGAGACTTCCACATGGAGGTTGGCAGTCCCAAAGTCCTGGTCCTGAGACGCAGCTACACCTACAGGGAGACACACAACTGAATCATAAGAAGAAGGGCAGAGAAGGAGTCTATCTGCAGAGCATTTTAAATGGAAACATATGGACAGCAACATTAAAAGGGTGTACATAATGCAACAGTAGAAAATGTACTCTCTATCTTTGGTGATCAGATAACTATCAAATCATTGTCAACTACACACCTGTATTTGAGGTGTATATGAGGAGAACAATGATTTGATAGTTCAAATCCAGATGTTTGTCAGATGTACGTACTGTATATGTACAGCATCAGTCACGCCAGATTTGACAACTCTAGAGCAGGGCTACGAATACTCTCAACTTGGTCAAATTTGACCCATTTTCAAAGTTTTGTAATACAGAAATATGTTGTTTTTTTCCAACCAAATTGCCCAAAAACAGTATGGATGGTTCCATAAGTTCTTCAGGTAAAATCAATGATTACTTCCATTACATTTGGGGTGTTTTATTCAATTTTATAGCATTTAAAAAAAAAATGGTTTAATGGTTTCAAAACAATATCCTGACTATTGAACTTTGACATAAACCAGTCTGTGATTAGACACTTAACATCTTGGAAGATCTGAACTATCAGTCAAAATAATTTATAAATTCAGCTTTTAAAAAAAAAAAAAAATCTCCAGTCCAGAGCTTGTGGTAACAAGTTGGTGTTAGTGTTGCATTGAAGCCTCAAAAGCATCGAAAAAAGCGACAAAAACGTCTAAAAATTCCTGGAGGGAGAACAAGTTCTTAGTCGATGGGAAGACCACACAAGTTGAAGACTTTGTTATTTAACCCTTGTGAGGCTCCTCACTCATTTTTGTTTAGTTAAATCATTGCTGGTGTAAAATGTCCTCCGTACCGTAGGCACAGCAGAGTCTCGGCCCCAGATCTGGCCTGACAAAGAAAGATGGCAGGTGGGAAGCCAGGTTGAGGTTGCCCTCTGGATCCGAGTACTCTGGCAGGGGCAGGTTCTTCATCAAGTCATCATACCTGCAAAAAAAACACCTCTTTTAGATGCGCTCACAATCACTTTTGAATCATTTGTAACAAAGACCTCTGCTCAAGAAATGCATTATCATCATGAGCATTTTTAGCAACGGTTTTCATTTATGTTTTTGGTTGTAAAGCTTGAGATTCAACAGCACAGGGGTACCACAGTGATATACAGAGGTTAGGTGTGTATTATGAATGTGTACCTTGAGGGCATGAGAGCCATGAACTCCTCTCCAGACGGCCAGTCCTTCAGTCTGTAGACCATAGGTTCTCCATCCTTGGACTTGGGCCGCTCTGAACCGGTAAGAAGACTTTAGTTAGACTGAATCAATAATTGTTTATCACTGTTTTCTGGTTCATGGTGACATCCTCTCATGTCAGTGATGTGTGTAATAGGGCTGGGTTTTTCATTTTCATTTTCATGATCCCGTATCGATTCAAATAATCCTTTGGACTCTCATCTCAATATATCTGAATGAAATACTCGACTAGAGTATATATACTCTATATTATTTTTATATATATATATATATATATATATATATATATATATATATATATATATATATATATATAAAAAGAGTCTGTTGAGCTGCACTTTATTGGGTTGACTGCTGTAATATGTTCATGTTAAATAAAAGAACATTAATATGACTTCCTTGGGGTTCATTCTTAATGTAAACATTGATACTTTTAATAATACACCAGGTTAGAGGGAACCTTGTACATTTGTAGAATCTATGTCATATCCAAGTGAAATAGGTTTTGCAACTGAAATATCACTTATCAAATTGTTACTGAATCAAATCGTAAATTGAATTGGGAGCTTGTGAATTGGAATTAAATCGATTCAGGAAATCAGTGACAATACCCGGTCCTAGTAGTGTTTAAGCAGCTATCTAATCAATCAAACGGTGAAACCAGGTGGACATGAACTCACTAGTGATGTCCTCAAATCCGTCCCAGAACTCCTTGATCCCAGAGTTGGACACAACCTGGTCTTTACAATTCAGGAGGTCTCCCTGATGGTCTGCAAACTCCTGGTTGAAGGAGTCAGCTTTCCACAGGCCGCCATTCAGTCGCTTATGGATCCCTGACACCAACACAGGCTGGACAAACACAAAACCATTCACATGGCTGTCATTACCACTAATGACTTTACTAACTGCTATTGATACAGCACTGTTACTATGGCTATAGTGTTGCATTGCCAGACCCTCCTCCCCAGCGCTGCGGAGGAGGGTCTGGCTAGTCCATACAACATTTGGGGATGGGTGAAAAACGTGCTCTGGTTTATTGGCATTTCTTTAAACCAATCACAGTCGTCTTGGGTGGCACTAAGCACCGGACGGAGCCACGGTGCCTCTGCTAAATAGTCTCGGGAAGGAACTTGTTTCGGTGGAACGTGTATGTTCAAAAGTAGTTTTAGTCGTTCAACAGAAAACTCAGATTGATCAGATAGTCTAGCTAGCTGTCTGGATTTACCCTGCAGAGATCTGAGGAGAAGTTAACCAGTTATAGTCCTCAGAAATCCACCGGAGGTTAGAATGCCAACACAAAGAAAGAGGAAGGTAACGGACATCCGGCCGAAAATGAGGGACATCTGGTGGAATTTCTGGCGGCACCGAAGCAATTGTGGAAGTGGAACGTCGTGGATATAGACTATAATGGCTACTACTGCTGCTACTGTAAGTAGGACTGATGCGTACCTGTCCTTGTTTCCAGCACTCTCTGAACAGCTTCCAGTTGTTCTGGTTGCTGTGATCTTTGAGCCACAGTAACCGTCTGTTGTTTAACCAGCAGTGGGGAATATCTGGATACTGATTGGTTGATTCTTCTGGCACTGCTGCAGTAACATGTGCTGACTTCTTCCTGTCTGGTTTGACATCCTCAGTAATAGCAGGGACAGGGATGTTGTTGTTGTTGTTGTTGCCTGGGGCGACAGGCTCCTGCTTGATTGACAGTTTGGTGGTGATGCTCTGGCGGCTGGCAGGGATTTTATTCTCAACTACTGAAGCAATGATGTCATCAAGGATATTGGGCATGGTCCTCCCACCTTTCCCAGTCTATAGAAAGAAAGGAAGCAAGAGGAAGAAACGATATTTAAAAAACAATTCTTTCAAAATTTGGAAAAGTGAAGCTGTACTTTGCAGTGTGTATTGAAAGGAGTAGGTGGTACAGGTGTAATGTTGCTGCCTTTGTAGAATGAATTATCGTTGTGTGTATATTTCACACATTTGATTTACAGCGCCACTCAGGTGGGGTATGCTTTACCTAGGTAGCAAAGCAGATGAAACAGCGACAAACCAATAATGTTCAATCCTCGATTACATCAGAAACGTGTCAATGTGTGTACCTGTGACGCAGTCGAGTAGACTGGTGCAAAGGCAATTCCTGCATCAGTGGAGCCCAGCTTCAGCTTCCCTGCTGTGGTGGTGAGCAGATCTCTGAGTGTGGAGCCCTGCTCTGTACTATTCGCCACCAGTGAGGTGGTTTTACACTGCTGCAGGACCTCCAGGCTGTCCCCGTCCTTGTCCTCCTTGACCGATTTACCAAGCAGCACAGACTTGTTTTCTGTTAGAAAAAGCAAAGGAAGAGGTTACTAACTATACACTATCTGGAGGTGAAATATACATAATGACTTCATTAGGGAACAGGATCATTTAGAATAAATCTGTAATAATATAGAATGATTACAAGTGTACTGACTGTAACTTTACAACCTAATACAATCCATAATCCCTCTACTACCTCATGGCTTCCCTTCCCCTCACCTTTCTTCTCCTCCCTGGATTTCTGCTCTGCCAGGTCAGCCAGGAAGTGCAGAGGGGACTGGGACTCAGGCGGGGTGACAGGAGCACTTCCTGCGTCGCTGCCTGGACTGCTCCCTCCACCGCGCCCTCCGTTAGTCTCCGCCTTGGTTCCTCCCTGGTCAGAGTTCTGCTGAGAGCCCGGCTCAGCTTTCACCAGGGACAGTTTGTTACTGTGGTTCAGGACGTTCTGCAGAACCTGGCAGAGAAAGGTGAGGGTTAAAGGTTAACAGAAGACTGACAAGCTCGTGTTATCAAACTTGACAACGGGTTAGAGAGGGTGACAAGTCATTGTGATAAAGTTGAAAAGTGCTCATCCTCCAGATCCTGTACTACAACATGTATAACAACTACTGTACCTGATGTATTCAGTACTCTATGAATCCAATTCACAGACATATTTTGCATGTATATACGTATAAATCTAATAAAATGGAAAATTCATAACTTGTGTTGTGTTTTGTGTTTTGGTGTTTTAGCAGTTAATTGCATTCATTTGTCCTCTCTGCTCCAGATGGATAATGGCACATTAATAACATCAATAACAACACTGCAAGCAGTGAGACTCATCAAATCATTTGTATTGTATTTCTAAGGGACAGTGGCTGTTGCACACAAACACATTTTAACTGGTTTCAACAGGGCAAACCTAAATGTATTTATTGAACATTATTTCAAATCTTGGGTTACTCTTGTTTGACTTGTGCCGATACAGTTTTGCCCTGTTGATTGAATAAAAAGACTTACATTGAGTCAACCTGCCATTCGTTGTACAGTACCTAAGACCTAATATCATAACGTCTGTTATGGCCCTCTGCAACAGACATATTTGGTAATTATAAAAAAATAATAACTAATTGTGACACAGTGTCCTAGTCCAGGAGCTGGAATAGTCAGTAGTACCTGTGAGACTCCGTTGGTGGTTGGTAGTTTGGTGAGGAGGTTCTGCTTGTTGGTGCAGGGGCAGTGGGATTTGATGTTGTGTTTCTCTCTCAGAGAGTGCATGGAAGTCACCAACTCTGTCAGCACTGAAACATCCAGAAGAAAGTTAACAACATTTAACATAACATTTCAGAAAAAAATTGTTAAAATGGAACATGGTCCAGTAGTTATTGCATTACTGCAGTAACATAATGCCTTCCACTGGTTGACTTCTTCAGTCCAAAAATATCACTATCAACTATCTACTCTATCTACTGTATGTGTGTTCAAGAAATGGCAAGACAAAGCAGCAAAGAGATACAGAGGACCACGGAATGCAGACACGGTGTAAACAGGAAGATAAAGAGACTAGAGTGTGTACTGTACCTGTGCCAGGTATGATCTGTGTGGGCATCAGGTGTTTGTGATCGTGGGGTTGGCCTTTCACACACTTAAGCCAGCCGTATAGTTCTTTATCTGATCACAGAAAGAGAGACATAAGTCAGTTGCTGTATAAACATCACAATTATCATACAACTGTGTTGAGAGTGATTTATGGTTCTGCGGAGGCTCCACGCAGAGCTTTCTCCGTAGCATATGTAAGTGGTCTGAAGTTTATACTTGGTGTGTGTGTTGATCTCTTTAAGAGAATAGCAGGGCCGGCATGTGTGTGTGCGTGGGGAGTGTGTGGTAGAGTGAGTGAGAGAGTGACAGCAATTAGCTTTGGACTCTAGAGTCATAGTGAGAGAAACAAGGTGTCTCCTCTGTTCTTTCTGACAACGGTGGGAAATCTGGAGCAGGAGAAGTTAACCCTCTCCTTGATTTCATGTTGTTGATGGAGAAGGAGAACCAGGAAATGAGTCGGGAGGGGGGGGGGAATGCAACACTACCAAGCCATGGCTGAGCGATGCGATGTGCGTCACCGCAACATGTAGTTACATTTTTCGAGAGGTGCACGTCAGGCTACGGTGTAGGGTCCAGCTCAGGGTCGGTATCGCCATGTACCTACGTAGCCATTTAACGCAGAAGCATAAATCACGCTTTAGCCTGCAGCAAACTGAGGAGTTCTATGTCAGTGCTGTTCAGTTCTTCACTGTCTGTAGAAATGAATCTGGCGATAGATTCTCCTACTTAAATTTAGATCAGTGGTTCTTGAACTCACTAAATGCTGATTTAAATGACTAACAGAGGTGTCATACAGAGCATTATGCATACAAAAGCATTATGTTTACATGCACATAAAGAAACAGGTTACTTTGGGAAAGGTTATACAGGAAATTGTACTTGTGTATTTGCATTGTAATAGTCTGGTTACTGTAAATACATGTTTGCATGCCACAAACAAGTCAGAAAAAGAACCTCGGATCAACAGTTTAACAGAAGTAGTTGTCAGGTAGTGTTCAGGCTCAGATTTTGTGTTTAGGTTTCCAATTTTTGTTCTATAAAAAAACATTTTTGGGGGTCTGGAACCTGAACCAAGCCGGGATGCCAGTAAAAAAAAAAAAAAAAAGGAAAGGTACAGGACAAAAAATGTGTTCTAAAGAAGTAAGTCCAACTTGACATTTTAGACTCGCTGTATGATCTTTGAGACTACCTTTGATGTGGGGGTTATCCTGGCTGGACTGGTAGCAGTCAGTTCACTGGCTTTCTGAGATATGAGTGCATGCAAGAATCCCTGTTTAGCCTGCTCGTCTAGCCTCTCACTTGGCTGCTAACTGTCCAAACATACACACAACTGACCTTTGGAGCTCCTTCTCTCCTTGGCCTTGTAGCAGTCCAAGCAGACAACGAAGCCACATTTCTGACAGACCCAGTGGATGTTGAAGAGTGTTGCCTCACAGGCGTCACACATCTCCCTCACCCCCCTTACCGCTCGCTTCCACGCCAGCTTGGCTGAAACACACAAAAATGAGATGTGTTTAAAAACATACTTAGGGTTATTTAATTACAGTGACTACATTTACATGCACATGATATTTCGGTTTTTGCCCTTATTCCGAAAAATACGATATTCTAAGCTGTTTAAATGGCTAATGAAAGTTAATATTCCACTAATATTCCCGTTTACATGAAGCCGTGCAAAATAAGATTTCTTAAGTTTTCCAGCGGTGGAGAACTTGTTGGACTGTGCGAACGCAGCGTCCCTCTTTCTTTCCTTCAACCAGCTTCTTGAAAAGGCCGGCGTAGCGATGTGTGCTCATATCCAAAAACTTGTTGGTATCTAAGTCTTTGATAATGTTACATGTTGATAACATGTTAATACTGTGTAAAAGTAGCTGTGTCTGCAGCCTTGCAAACTGTTGGCTGGTTAGTTTGTGTACAGCAACCATAGCAACGCACAGAGCTGACCATAAGCTGTACACAGGCAAGAGGCCGTAAACTGTGGTAAAAACCCAGATTGAGACGCATATTCTGAATACGCTGTATACATGTCCAAAGAATGCCTCTAAAACCTGAATAATACCGGAATATCCCACATCTTAATCAGAAAATGCTATATTCGGATAAAGGCCTTATTAGGAATATCCAACCGGAATATACTGTTTACATGACTTGTATCATATTCGTAATAATAATAGTGGAATATCGGTGTGCATGTAAACGCAGTGTGTGACAGCTTACCATCCTTCTTGACCCAGGTGGCTGCAGTATTCTCAGTCACAACCATCTGACAGAACTTGTCTCCTATGAAGCTGAGGATGTACTTGGCTGTGGTTTGGTCCAGGTGGCTCTCCTCCATGAGCCCAGGGACCCACAGGGCCAGTGCTTCATCATCAAACTGGTCCGGAGTGGAGAAGCCATCCATCCGGATGACTCCATTTTTACTGAAGGAAAGCCTGGATGGGAGGAAACGGGTTATTAGCACACAAATAACACAAGTCGATAAATATGACAAGCATCCTTCGTGACCACTGGGGACACCCAGATAATAATAAAATACTTGGGACTCATACAGCATGATGGAGACGACTGAAAGCCTCTTTTGCACACTATGCACCACAACACACGTTTGTATGCTGTTTAAATTGCTGTTCGAATATTTAAGCCCTCACAGTGCTGCTCAATTAGAAAAGCTAATAGTGTCACACACCTTATTAAATTTCCAGCTGACGCCAAGAGACCGACTGTATGACTACTTTTTCTTTATAAAAAATAGGAAAGGCAAAGTGACTATTCTGCTGCCAGAAAGGGAGATTGAGAAACATCACCAGTCAAACTGTGGTAAATATTGGATGTAGCTGCTGCGTTTGTCAATTTACGTCACCACTCTGTAGTTGTTTTACCGATACAGATTATAATCCTGTATCTGAGAGAAATTGGACAAATTGTACTACAAAAAATAGTACTTGCATGATTTTGAAATTAAATATAATATATATGTGTGCTGCTTTCCTGCTCATCCCATATTTATATTTCATTTCAAAATGTTGCAGCCACTGGAAGTCACAAAGAGTGCAAAACACAGTCCCAACAATCCTTATACCTGCTGCATATTCAAAGGATGCAGTGGAGACGGCATCTGAAAATATTACTATATGAGGGGTATACTGTGGGCCTTTCCCATTTTGTGCATCCCTGATTCCTCTCCTCGATTCCCCTCCTCACGTCTTAGTCCCACCCACAGGAGATTCGAGCCGAGGAAGAGCCCCGAGGAGAGAGGAGTTGAGGCAACAGCCATTTAACAAACACGAGACATCTCTGCCTCCGAGCAGTCAATTAAATATGACGAGCAGCATCACTGCATCAGCTGTCTATCGTTTTGTCATACGCTGCATTTTATGATCTCTGTCAATTCACAACGTGGATGAGAATGTTTTTATTTGTTGCATTTAACACACACACACACACACACACACACACACACACACACAGCCTACTGTATACAGTATATTTATAATAGCCTATGGCCTACATACACAGTACGGCTATATATTTAGTGTAACACTACAAATGTTTGTATGAAAAGAACTATACAAATATAAAGGCTAGGCATATATTATACACACACAAACGCACTCTATCTGCGTGGATCGGCTCTTTATCTGAATAAGCTTAACATCTCCCACCTTCCACCCACCTGAATGAATTATTTTCTCTGATTTAGAGACCCACATGGACATTTAACTCGGTTGTCCCTGCAGGCTCCATTGCTTTTTACATGATGTATTGTATTAATGTATAAGTGTTTACTATAACAATTTACTTTAATGATTAGAGGTGATGTTTGTAAAAGTTTCCATGCACGCAGAAATGCCACTGCAGCTGATATCGTTGGATATTTAAGCAGCAAAACTGTTTTCTTTTCTCTCTCTCCCTTTTTTTATCTCTCTCTCTCTCTCTCTCTCTCTCTCTCTCTCCTCCTCTCACCCTGGCACGCCTCTATGTTTACATGCGGCGGGTGAAAGGTCTTCTGCAAGGATACATCAGTGTATCCTCGATTTTAACTCCTCGGAGGAGCCTCCTCTAGGGCTGGGCACCGAACGTCGATACTTTTATGGCACCAGAAATAATTATTTATCTTTCGGTGCCAAATTTTGGTTCCAAAAGTGTCTGAGCGCGTAAGTGCAAGCTTATCTGTCCTCTCTGCATATTAGGGGTGGTACGGTTCACAAAATCGCATTCGTTCAATCAGCTGCCATGTGTTGCGTTCGTCACGCTCATCCCCCTCGTCGTTTCCACTAAGTGTTTTAACATAGGTGTCGAAAGTGGGCACTACAGCAGTAAGTGGTCAGGACTGATGAACCGTGCGACGCACACACACTCCGAACCGAGACAAGCGAACCGAGCGGTTTGGATGTTTTTTCATGAACCGTACCACCCCTGCTGCATATTGACACAGAGCGGAGCTCCGACACACACACGCGCGCGCGCACAGAGGCGCAGACGGAGTAAACTACATCGGCTCTGCAGTTTTGTTGAAGTCACAGTGAGTCACGGCAATGCTGATAAAGTGGTTTCAAGTGTGGTTACAGCTTTTCTAAACTTCACGCAGACAGCTGATATTAATGGATAATTAAGAGGCGAAAGCGGTCGCGGTGCTGTTGTTTTATACTTCCTCTGAGACAAGCAGGCACAACAGTGGTTTCTGTGCCCTGGTGACTGACTGACAGGCTGAGGTTGTAAGGCAAGGCAACTTTACTTCTACAGCACCTTTCAGCAACAAGGCCATTCAATTCCATTCCTTTGCACTTAAGTTAGTTCTCCATTAGTTCAATGTTGACAACAGGGCAGTCACCAAGTTTATTGTTAAAGGTTTGTGTCATTATGCAGTTTGCACTAAAAAGTCTTTGTTCTTTACATTCCTTAGCATTTTAGTTAGTTCAATATTAGCCTGTACACAATGTCATTTGTTTATTTATTTATTATTTATAATATGTTCATGTTATCTTTTTTTGTTAATTTTTAAAGTTGGGATTGATACCAATCCGGAGTATCTGACTGGTGCACCCCTATCCAAAAGAACAACCAGTGTTATTAATGTTACTCTGAGTGAGCAGTGTTACCAGAATGTTTTAATTTTGATAACTGTTTTGATTCACAATTAAGGTGGAAAATAAAAGTTTTGTGTTTAATGTATTTTTGTTGATGTTGAAATGGGTTTTAAAACATATGGTATCGAAAAAAGTATCGAAACTGAGGTATCGAAAATGGCACCGGATGGAAAGATTTTGAACAATGCCCAGCCCTAACCTCCTCGATGCTCGATCCTCACTCCTTGATGTGCATTTTAGGAATTGGGACGTCTTTCAACATGGCGCGCTGAGAACGATTTCCGGGTCACACG
The DNA here is from genome assembly GCF_031162955.1 of Sander vitreus. Taxonomy (NCBI): domain Eukaryota; kingdom Metazoa; phylum Chordata; class Actinopteri; order Perciformes; family Percidae; genus Sander; species Sander vitreus. Next base: position 26,951,897 of record NC_135875.1, on the reverse strand, counting down.
CCGTAGTATCGAGTATCGAGGAGTCGAGGAGGTACAAATTTAGGAAATGGGAAAAGCGATGAATAATCCTCAAAAGTATATAATGCTCATATGTCAAAAAGTAGGGCATATGCATTGATTTACTGGCTTCGAGATGAGCCATCGCTCTGTAAACCCACCCTTGTCTATGGTGTCCTCAGACAACCCAGTCAGCTCAGGTGAATCGGTTTATAAAATCCCGGTCTACTGGGTCAGACAGGGAGGAGGTGAGACAGGGTGACAGAGAGAGCAAGAAATAGACGGGGAGGGGGAGACGGAGCGATTGCAACAGCAGCAGCAGTCCTGCAGTGAGGAAAAGATTATAGAGTAGAAAATCCTCTTTGGCAGATTTACCCTGTTAGACCCCATACTGCAACTGCTGCTTATCCAACTCAAGTGTGTGTGTGTGTGTGTGTGTGTGTGTTTTTAATGTGCATTCACAGTAAATGTGTGCAGAAACACAGACCAAGGCAGTACATACTTTACAAGCCATATCATTTATAATCTATAATCTAGGCAGAATTTTTGGTGAAAACCCGCTCCTCTCTCCATCTGTGTTATTCGATTTTGACATGTAGCCTCTAAAACAAGAACTTCAAGGTTTGCTCTCTTTACAAAAAAGGGTAAAAGACTGATAAGACTGGTTTCTTAGTAGCAGTTTTTCCTTGCCTCTGTTGCTCATTGCTGGCTCATGGGGGAATGTTGTGTCTCTGTAAATTAAAGAGCATGGTCTAGAGACCTCTACATGAAGGGAGCAAAGTATCTAAGGTTGTGTTTGAGGAGGAATCGGGGCCTTATTACAGCTGCAATTGTAAGTGTAGTCATGTCTAACAGTCACAGTAAAGGAAACCAGAATAAACCATTAGAATTACGGCAAATTTCAGAAACGTTTAGGGAAAGAAGAAAATGTAAAGTTGACAAGTTTTACCGTCTGAAATAGTAGAAGCGACAGAAAACAGGAGAATGTGTTGGCTCCTCTCCCTTCTTGCTGCGGACCACCCTGCACTCCCGACACTTCTGCAGGTTGGGTCCAATTTCAGCACACGAGTCATCCTGCAGGAAAGACTCCGCGGTCTGCTTCAGCTTCTTCACCTTCCTCCAGTCCTTCAGGACAGAGCGGGGGATCCCATCTGAGAAGAGTGGTGCCCAATATCAAGATACTGACAGTACCTACATTTTATTATGATTAATAAAAAGTTGCTTATAAACTTGGTGTCATTAACATCAAAACATAACAACATAAAAAATACCAAAAGAGAGAAGATCAGAAGATTTTTTTTTACACTTAGAAAATTGAACATTTTAGCTTCTCGTACCCAATAAGTTTTGGATTCAAACATACAGTACATTTAACAACTCAGTATCAACTCTTTACATCATTCTGGAAATTTGTTTCTTCTCACCACTGTGGCAGCTATTTTCACTATTTTCACTTCTTTTCTTTGTTAAATCCAGGAATAGTGAATTAGAGATACACGAAGAATTCTTGTGTAAAAGTTTATGGGGGTAAAAGGTGACACGTCTTGCTGTGTACAGTAGGCGTAGTAGGTATGAACAGTGAATGTATCTATGAACAACTATTGTGTGAATCAAAGTCTGATACTGTAGCTCTTCTTCCTCAGAAAAAGAAAAGGTCTGTGTCATAGAGCTCCATTGTTGACCAAAAACTAAAAATCACATGGAGTCACACTGATGCACTGGGTGACATGTTTCTTCATTACAATGAACACACACACTTTAGTTTATTTTGACTCAATCCCACACACACAGTCCAGCTTCCACAAATACTCACTAGAGCACCAAATGTGAATTAATCTGCCACTGAAAATAGTCCCCAACAAATGCACAATTTACTCCTGTTTGAGTAAAAATTGTTAAAAACTACAGTGTTTAGCTGTTTTAGAAAATGACTGAGCTTAAAAAAAATATATATATATATATATATATATATATATTTGTGATGCGTTTTTAAATGATTTACTGTATGCATTTAGTTGGAACCAATAGGCTTGGGGATGAGAGCCACAGACAGAGTAGGGAAGAGACCAATTAACACAGAATATTGCTAGCCTGTGTTTAATCCTGGTAAACTTATTTAGACAAGGCTGTCAGACTTACTGCTGCTGGCTAGTTTGAGTTTAGTCTTCTCTCGGGCCGATCTGAAGATGCCATTGGGCTTCACGTCATCTTCATCCTTTTCGTTGTCTCCTTTCTTCTTGGCCATATCATTCTGCTTCTTCTTGTAGGTGGGTTTAGGCTGACGCTTGGCTCTGCCTTCCATTTTGCTCTCACTGGCGTCAGAGTCATCTCCCCCGCTCTCTGAACCCGACTCGTATGACCGTTTGTTCCCTCGCCTTGATGAGGGAGCTGCTTTCCTCTCCTCCCCTCCTCCTCCTCCTCCTCCTCCTCCTCCAACCTTCTCCTCCAGCTGCCTCTCTCGCTCCACTTTGCTTGCACTGTCTTTGCTCATCTCCACCTCACTGGAGGTGGAGGCGCTGAGATTGACTGTACAGGGTTTGATCATTTCTGCCATGGCTGAGGTGTTACTTGTGCTGGTGGTGGTGGTGGTGGTGGTGCTGGGCAGTTTCTCCGCTTTAGTACTGGTGGAGCATATAGTGGCAGTTGTGTTCTTGTCCTCCTCTGAGTGCCGGGTTAACCAGGCTTTCTTCAGCTTGTGGTAGTTACTGGGCTGCCCGCTGCTTGTTGAGGCTGGTCCAGAGCTCTGGCCGTTGGGCAGGGGACTGGACTTGCCCGTTGTTGTGCTCCCGCTTGCCGAGCTGCCGCTACTGATGTCGACTGAAGACGACGAGGCTTGGCTGGGGGGTGGAGGGGGCGAGTTGTGAATGGGGGTTTTGTCAACTGAATCCACAGGTAGGAAGCAGTTTCCAGTTGCGATGGATGTTGGAGCAGTGGAGAAGTTGCTTCTGGATTGGGCGGCAGCCAAGGCTGCTTTGTGCTTCTTAAGGTGGACAAAGGAGGAGGAGTAAGGCTGACTGGAGCCAGAAATGGAGGAAGGTGTTGGAGTGAGGCTTGGACTGGGCTGGGGTGTCCCTGCTGGACTAGAGGGAGGCAGAGACCCCCCTGGTGATGTGTTGCGTGAGCCTAACCCCTCCTGGTACTCTCCTGGTCCTGAGTGGCTTAGCATCCGGCCACAAAAGCCAGCGTTATGGGCTGAGATCTCTCCTCGAGCTGAGACAGAGTAGCCCAGCTCAGAGATGGCTGTCCCACTGATACTCTGTACGCCAAAAGCTGATGCGGCTGAAATGGCAGTCCTGCACACAGAGTTTGTGATACTGGCCCCCATAGTTCCCTGCATGCCACGCATATAAGTATTTTTATACTGGACACACATGTCGTCCAGGTTTGAGTTGGGTTGGATAACCCTGCCAGCTACAGATTCTCTAACACTCTCCCCTAGTCTGAGGCATTCCCCCTGAAGCTTGGATGGGTAGAACCTCCCCTGGGGGAGCTCTTTAAGGAGCATAGCACCAGATTTGTTAGCACCAGGAGGACTGTCGTACTTAATAGATGTCGATGGACGCACAATGACTGATGCCATTGCGGATTGGGGCTTGCCCCTTGACACCCCTTTCTCTCCAGAGAATGAGCATCGTCTTTCCTGAATCACCTCTCCACCTCTCCACGCGTCTGTAGATGAAGTCATGATCTCCCCACTGATGGCCGAGGCCACAGAGGTGACGACGGCAGCGTTTCCATGACCTTTGACGTCCCTGAGTTCCGGTAGCAGCGTGGGAGGCTTCTGCTGCTCCGCTGAAGTTTTGCTACCAGCTGCCGCTAAGCTAACTGGCTGAATGGGTGTGAGTGTTGGCGGAGACAGGCGTCCACCATAAGCTGCTCTGTCCCTCTCTCTCTCTCTTTCCTTCTCCCGCTCCCTCTCTCGTTCTGCAGCCTCTCTGCGTTCTACTGCGTGCTGTGTGGGCGGATGGAACACAGGTGCTCGGTGGAGAGATGGCATTGCCCTGAGCTGTTGCTGCTGCTGCTGCTGTTGCTGTTGTTGTTGTTGTTGTTGGTGGTGGTGGTGGTGATGGTGGTGGTTGGGTGCTGAGGAGGAAGAAAGAGACATAGAGGAGGAGGGAGAAATGGCAGGGCTGCGGCGTTCTATCCTGTCTATACCTGTGTGGTGCGAATGCTGCTGTTGGACTAGTGTCACCTGCTGGCTGAGCTGCTCAGTGATTTTCCCTGCTAAACCCTCTCCTCCCTCTGGCTGGTGCTTAATGAGGGGAGGGGGCTTGGAGAGGGAGGCTTTGGAGCTATAGCTGCCCAGGGATAGAGCTCCCTGGCTTGGCACATTGGCCCCGACACTGGCCACAACCCCTGGAGCTCCGCCAGACACTTTCTCATAGTAAGAGCTGAGCTCCTTGGAGGGGTAAAGTCTTGGAGGCTCATTCACTACACTGTTGGACAGCGTGGTGAAGTAATTGCTCTTCTCTGACTGGATGACGTGAGGATGGATGTGGCCGGCCTTGAGGCCTGGGGAGGCAAGAGCTGGTAACCGCACAGGGAAGGCTGGATCTCTGCTCCTCTCACGGTCCCTATCCATCCCCGGGTCACTGGAGCGCTGGATCTTAGCGGTGAAGGGAGCGACCTCGATGCTCTCTTTCAGGATTTGCCGATTCTCCTCTTTGTATTTACTGGCTCGGTCTGCTGCCTGAACCGCATCCTGTAAAATAAAATGCAAACACTGTTTTCAGATTGCAGCGCTCCTGCGATATTTTTTAGGTCAGTTAATTTACATGTAGACCAATAAATGGAGCTGATAATTTAACACTGGATGTCAACTAGTTAGTGGTGTCTATCTCCAGCTTGACAGTTGAGTTACCCAGGACAGCTGTGATTCAAAAAAAGGCTGATTAATATTTCTCAAAAGAAAAAGATCCTTTGGCAATATGAGTAATTTTAAACCATACTCCATCATACAGATAGATACAATAATTCCATAATAATAATAAAACCGTTGTAGATAGCAGCATACTGTACACACACAGTACAGTATGTATGTGAATATGCACATCTTGGTTATATATATTCAGTTCATGTAGGTGTGATTATTTGTATCCATTTTCTTAGCATAATAAGTATTTATTTGGGCTAATCTATGAAAAAGTACACTTACTCAAAAATAAGAATATAACATATACACAGCCAAACATGTTGTGTAACACTACTATTAGTCCTACTGCTACTAATAACAACCATAATGTTGCTAATAATAATAATATCTAAGTGGAGTAGTGTACCTGTGTATTTACCTGGCGAGCCTTGCAGTGGGGGTCCAGGTAGAGGCGGTGCAGGTGGTGGACGTCTTTCCCTGTGGGGGTTCGACTCCTGTCTGTCTGCTCCTGTTTCAGCTGGGCCAATGTCAACGTCCTGATCGGGTCCACGAAGCCTTTCTTATCCACATCTCTGCACACAGACAAGTCAAACATTTAACAAGTGATTACAGTTCACAAGGTTTCGCCATATATTTCGTCAAACTATACTGAGGTAACGGACCGGTTTGGGCCATCTGCAGGGTATCATGGTATTAATGGCTGTTTCGCAGATTTGAATGAACATGACATAACTAGGCTAATGAGAGACAGGAGCGATGCTGCGTGTTTGGGTATTCAGTGGTGTCTAAATAATGGCTGGTGGTTACATAAGGAGAGCAGAGGCTGCTGAATGAACAAAGAGCATTCTGTCTCAACTGCTTTAATATTGGATTAGTGCCACTTCACTTTGTCTGACTGACCTGGCATTGCCTGTCTGTGTTTCAGGGTTAACTCAGCTCTCTTACTGCTCTGTGTGGGTTCTCTGAACACATCTAGCTTTACAAAGGAAAGGGCATGCTGTTTAAATGTGCACAGCAAATCCAGAGTGCTTCTTTGAACCTTCTTTAAGACAAAAGGAAGGCCTCGTCTTCCCAATGACCCCGTGTTTTTTGCTGATACTATCCCCACATTGGAGTCTTCACTGACTAGCTTCTAATGCTGCTGGGCTGAGCATCAACTAATGCTGTGAATGTGTGGACATAGTTTTAGCTGTACACATGTTAAACCGTTCTCTTTTAAACTTCCCTTGACCTCATCAGGGAATTTACCGATTTCCCACATTCTCCCTGTCTGGAGCTGGTTTCATTCCTTTTCAATGCAAACCAGATCAGATCTTACGGAGTGAACCACTTAACAAAAGAAACCTTCCTTGTTTTAACAAATTAAAAAATCTACATGTTCTGAACAGATCATTAATGTCAGGAAGCACAGGCTTAAACTTCATCCGGCAAAAGTTGAACAATTAATTTGAATATCCTGAAACAACTAAACTAAAAACTAAAGGATTGGTCCATTAGTCGAGCTCGGTTGACTGATGGTACATTCTTAGTTGAAGCCAATCTTGGAGAACTTTACATTTTACTGGTCTTTCTACTCACTCTTTATGGGCGTTCATGCTGGACTTTGACAGCGGAGGGCTTGCGTGGGTGTGGGTGTTGATCTTGACCGGGGGACGGTGGGCGTCTGCACTGGCTGGCCGAACGGGAACGTGGCTCAGCAAACCCAGACCGTCGCCAGCACTACCTGCACCCTGGTGAAGCCACGGACTGGCTGTGTTCTGCACACACAAACACACACACACAAACACACACACACACACACACACAAATATATCATCAATAAACCAAAATGTTAAATCCACAGAAATGTTATAGTACAGGAAAATAATCTTAAATCATTGAAAGAGCATCATATTAATTTATTTTAAAAGTGAACTATTCATTTAAAGCCCAGCTACATCTGATTTGGTTTCAAGAGGCTTTTCATCATTTCTTCCCTACTTCTTCTCCCTGCCTGCCAAAATCTAATTTCTCCATCCCTCCCTCTTTCCCTCCCTAAATCCATCCTCAACTGTTCCAAGACAAACACACAGCTAACTATCAAATAAAGAGACACAGTCACCTGTGCATGCACAATTACTCCAAAACACACAAATACAAGCCAAAATCCATACACCTACCCTCCTGAGAGAGGCCTCGGAATTCACGGTGACAGGATTTTCCGGGTGGACCCACTTAGCTGTGGGGGGCAGGTTGAGCCCTGGGGGGTAGGAGGTTGGTGTTCCGTTGGGGTACTGCCAGAGGATGGGGTAAAGGCCCAGCCCTGCTGCCCCGCTGTGAGCCTGGGCTAGTAGAGGGGGTGGAGGAGGGCCCTGACCCTGAAAATCAAGACACGTTTTTTGTTTGTTTATTATCTTTTTGAGAGAATGGTGTAAATAATGTTGAGTTTCAAACAGTCATATCCTCATTGGATAAAGTGGGAGAAGAGGAAACATTCCTCTCCCCCGTCCACATCTGCCCCCCCACCTCAACCCCCAGAGCCGGATTTTACATAACAGTCTTGGCTAGTGCGGCTTAAAATGGTGTGTATATATGAATGAATGAATGGTTTATTTTCTTGTCTGGCTGCCTACACGGCCTCATCCATTATAGGAATATTCAGACCCATTTTAAATAAACACTTTTTTAGTGCTGACACAAAACAAAATAAGTACATATAGGGTACAAATATAAAATGTACAATTCAATACAAAAACCCTTTCAGACAAGAATAAAGTATGGTACAAGTAGACAATAAACAGATCAGGCAAATACTATAGGTATTCCAAATAAGTAGTAAGGGTGGAAAAACTGGAGAGGGAGCAAAAGCGAGAGGGAGAGAGAGAGAGAGAAAGACAGACAGACAGATGCCTGGACATTCATATACTGGGCAAAATGATACTCCCGCTACTGTGCATAGGTTGTATAATATTTCTAGAGTCAGACCTGTAGGAACTGCTGCTGGTGTGCGGCTGCTGTGTGAGGCAGGGCGAGGTGGCCCAACCCGCTGGGGGAGTCAAGCCGAGGGTGGCCCCCGAGGAGAGATGCTGCGGGAGGAGGCATGGCCGGGAGCACTCCAGGGGGTAAAAGATGCGGGTGTGGCAGGGCAGAGGTGTGAGGGGGGGCGAGGAGGTGGGAGGCGGCGTGGGAGTGGGATGCGGAAGTGAGACAGGGGGAGTGAGGGGAGGGGGAATGAAGGGTGTGCAGGTGGGGGTGGAGATAGGCTGCCACATGGTTGGAGGAGACGGTGGCCGAGACAGAGTTCTCTGCGTCTGAGCGGACCAGCGCCGGGTCCCTGTAAACGGTGAAGGTCTCGTTCTTATCGATGATCAGAGGACTCTTGGTGCTGCTGCTGACGCTCGCACCGACTCCCCCTGACTCCGACCGCGCCGGCACCGGCTTGAAACCAGACCGCGGAGGTTCAGCTGCTTCTACTTTAGCCGACAAACGGCCTATCGGAGGTGGGGAGGTATCAGGGTACCTCTGTATTTTATGTTTAGAGACCTCGGGGGAGGTGTTGGGTTTAGGTTTAGAGATGTCCAGCAGGCCCGGGTGGGGCTTAGCCTTGAGAAGGTCAGCTGGGTTTGTGTTGGGGTAGGGATGGCTCTGAGAGTTGTTGGGGTGCTGGGGTTTCTGTTTGAGGGAGTCAAGCTGAGCTGGGTTGGGGCTCATTCTAGATTTGGTTAAGTCAGGGGGGAGGACTGTGTTCATCTTGTGGGGGGTCGGTGGTTGCTGTGGGTGTTTTCTCGTCTCCTCGGACAGAGACGGGCTCTTAATGCCGGGGTGGATAGATGTGTAGTGCTGCTGTTGTTGTGTGTGCTGATGATGATGATGATGATGATGATGATGATGCTGCGGCTGCTGCTGTTGATGATGATGAAGATGAAGAGGAAGGACAGTTTTCTCCTTCTCCACCAGCACCACATTTTGAACCATCGATGTGACAGGCCTGGAAAAAAAGCACAGAATTCTTTTTAATTTTACATATGTACATCCAAAATAATCTACATTTTCTATTTTGAATTTAGAAAGATAGTGTCATTTAACTTGGGAAAATGAATTGTATTTATATCACTATCACTATCAAAGTGGTCCCTTATTAGCTGTGACCACATTAATGCTTGTTATTTTCCTTCTTGTGCTTCATAATTACAAGCATGCTACACGCAGAAGCAACAACCCACACGTGTGTACAATGTAAAGTTTGGTTTAAAGTTGATAAATCATCTATGTATTTTTGAATATAATGGGTGAGTCGGGAACGCCAACCTGATTTTTCTGGGGGGTTGGGACTATTCTAAATTAGTCTTAGTTAGTATTAGTTTTCAGCACTGAACATTTGACTATTTAAAAGAAATTCAGTCAAATTCAGGCTACAGAAAGAAAAGAACTGCTCTTACTATAGTGTCATCTTACTGCACACACACACACACACACACACACACACACACACACACACACACACACACAAATGAGCAAGTGGTGTATTGCATCACTACAACAGTTAAAATGAGCAACCGTGGTTCAAAAATAGGGTTGGAGCTTGAGGAGCAATCTGATTACTGACCTGCTGCATGTCTACACAGATTAACAGTAACCAGGTTGCTACAGTGCCCGCAAACTCGTTCGCTCATTACCTGTGAATCCGATTTTTCGGAGTTACATACTGCGTTTAGGACAACTGAATGGGACTGTTGCAGAGATCATATCTGAATATCCTCTAAGGATAAGGTGGTCTATCTAATAACAACACCTGCCACCCAGTCATCATATCGGGACTTTTACAAAGCAACTTCAGGCATGTTGAGGCTCCAGGAGGGGAACTCTGACTCAAAGTGGGAAAAGTGGGTCAAATATAAAAGACACCAGAAATAAGTGGTGGTTGGAATCAGATCATGATGCTGCATTACAAATAAGGGAGAAAGTTCACGTCACTTTGTTAATTTTTTAACAAAATATTTCCTTTTTTTGTCATTTTTTAAAAACGCTATTATATTATTGTTCTTTAATTTTATTTTGTCATTATACATGTTTATATATGTAAGAAATTATTATTTTACTACATACTGGCTTTTTTAAAGCTCAGTCTTATGGGTCTTCAACTTTTTTATAAATTTACAAATGTTTGTATGTGGGTTTTGTATGATTACAAAATGTTCAAGCCGCTTGTTTCGGCGGCGATTACTGTTCAATTTAATCCACAAAATATGAGCATTTGGCCGCGACGAAAATTAAGATTAGGCACCAAAAAAAACTAGTTAAGATTAGGAAAAAGATCGTGGTTTGGATTAAAACACACATTTCTTGGGTGAAACTCTTTAGTTTCCCCTGGGAAGCGAAAACTCCCTGGCTTGAAAGTCCTGTGTTTTAACGCCCACCCATCCACCCCAACATCCTCCCTACGCGGCCAGCTGCGTTCTTATAAAGCGGCCGTTAATGTGGTGCATACAGCAAAAGAAAAACATGATGGACTCTTCAGAAAAGATAACTATCTTCGCTCAATTTTCTGTGTGCGAAAGTAGCCGGATGCCACAATCTTCTGAACATAGTCACACTGAGACATCCAGAGAGAGTTGTGTGGAGCTGATAGTCTTAATTAGCTTTGTAGCAACTCATTTGGCAATGGCTTGAATGAAAAAGTTACGCACTACAGCTTTAAGTGACACCAAAAAAAAGCGTCATGAGTTGTAACGTTCAGAAGCTGACTTTAAGAAATACACTTAAACACAATTTTAAGCCTTCTGTTCTCACCTGATGACCTCAGAGGGAGCAAACTCTATCTTGTTGCCTAAGCTCCTGGCTGCTGTCATGCCACCTCCCATAATGCCCTGCTGCTGCGGCATGGGAGGCTCAATATCCGTCCTGCGGCCTCCTTCTGATGGTGAGGGAGACGGAGGGACGGGAGGCGAGGAGACTGGGGAGGGGTTGAGGGGGAGGTAAGGTGAGAGGGCCGTGGACTCGGCCTTCTGGGAGGCGAGCAGGGCTGACACTGCCTCTGAACTCTCCTGGTGCACCGTGGCCTGGGCATCATCTGTGATGTCGATCACACTGCCGCCTCCCAGGTGGGACAACAATGGCGTCTGGGATCGAGATGACGCTAAAAAAACAACATTATACTATTAGTAAAGTCACTTTATTATCTCAAATGGGAAACTTGATCTGCAGACAGGAGTGCAAGATAAAACAAAAAAAAAGTATTATTTTTGTATTATTTACAAACACCTACAAATTTAAACAAAAAGACAACAATACAAAGACTTGGAGTACAAAGATGTTTCCTGTACTTACAACAACATTTTACACAACACCATAGGAGCAAACTCTAAAACGCCACGTCGGGCAAGTAAATAACAACCCACACAGGTTTTTTCGACATTCTTTTTACACTTTTGATGTTGTCAACGTTTGACTTTTTTGACATTTTTTTAAAGACAATTTTGTTTACATATTTGATGCTTTTTAAATCTAAATGTTTTTTTAATACTTTTTTACAAAGGAGTTTTTACTCCTATTGGTCTTGAACCGGCCTGACGGGGGTGTTATGAACTCCAAGAGAAGAGGATGGTTTGTGTCTAATATAGACCGGGCCTTGCCTTGAATACTTGCTGGTCAAGGATAGCCGTCAAGGAGGACTGTGAGAAACCTATCACCATGCCAGCTACCTTTACAATATGGCTGAGGTGGTTTTTGTCCCGATGTTCAGGTTACCATACCAATAATCACGGCAAAAGTAAGAACAGATTCAATAAAGGATCTTATAAAATAAAGACATACTTTTTGTATCTACATTAAAAGTATTTAACATATTTAAAGTGCTCATATTATGCTCATTTTCAGGTTCATAATTGTATTTAGAGGTTGTACCAGAATAGGTTTATATGGTTTAATTTTCAAAAAACACCATATTTTTGTAGTACTGCACATTGCTGCAGCTCCTCTTTTCACCCTGTGTGTTGAGCTCTCTGTTTTAGCTACAGAGTGAGGCATCACACTTCTGTTCGTCGCACATGCTCAGTACCTAGGTAAGGACTACTAGCCAGTCAGAAGCAGAGTATGAGGGCGTGCCCTGACAGTACCTAGGTAAGGACTACTAGCCAGTCAGAAGCAGAGTATGAGGGCGTGCCCTGACAGTACCTAGGTAAGGACTACTAGCCAGTCAGAAGCAGAGTATGAGGGCGTGCCCTGACAGTACCTAGGTAAGGACTACTAGCCAGTCAGAAGCAGAGTATGAGGGCGTGCCATGCTAGCAGCTAGGCGAGCATTATAACGTGTGTTCCAAAGTGACCACGTTTGTCTCTGAAGTAAAGGCTGGACTACAATAGAGCTGTTTGGAGCAGTTGGTGAACAGTGTTTTCTGTTGGAGATGGTAAGTCCCTTTGGGGGGGGACTTTGGGCTTTTTCACTGCACAACAAGAAATATAACATAATAAAGGAAAGGGGAAAAGCCAAAAAGCAATATGAGCACTTTAAGAAGTACAAACGCTGCTGTCCCTTCTTACAAACTGCTTCACAATGAATGAATGATTTCCTGAAATCTATGACCATATCCTTGGTCTTTTTGGCGTTGTAATTGGAGAAAGGCCTTATCACACCAATGACCAAACTCATCTACCATCGGCCCACGGATTAGAACACTAAGCTTACTGATAATCATCATACGGGTGTATATGACAGTTGTCATTCATCAGCTGGCAGTACCTTTCACAGTGTTCTTGCTGCTCTCCATACTGCCGCCCTGGACGGTGTCGGACATCAGAGGCGTCTGTTGCCGCGGGGACTGGGTGATCTGTGTTACCGCGACCAACTCCTCCTCCTCCTTCGTTGTCATTTTGCCGGTTTCCTTAAGCACGCCTTTCTTGCTGTCCTCCGCTGCCTGAAGCTCCACCCACGGGGACAGGCGACCAATAAGAGACGAAGAATTATTCATTTTGGTGGCCTGCATCAGCGGCTTCTCCTCCTCCTCCTTTTTGGAAACACCACTTTGTTTCGCATCAGTGCTGCGAGTCTTTAGCTCATTCTCGGAGTTGGGCTCTGAGGAGGAGGAAGAAGAGGAGGAGGAGGAGGATGATGAGGATGAGGAGGAAGAGGAGCATGAGGTCCTCTTGTTGTGTGGGTTTTCTGAGTCGCTGCTCTCTGACAGGTCAGAGGTCATGTCGGTTTTCAGCCTCTTTAGACCTGCCTTCTTCTCCTCTTCCTCGCCCTTCCTGCGTTTGTTCAGCGCCTGCTTGGCCTTGGACTTGGAGTCTGAACACATGAATAGAAAAAACAAAGAAGTCAGTTTTTGAAAACTCAAACACAGGTTTGAATACACTCTGCAACCTGCTTTCCATCTTCTCTACCTCATTCTTCACTTGAATCCTGTTGTCGTGTGGCGTTTAATACTGACTAGCAGTACTACAAATTACCTCCAAAGTATAATTTTGGCCAAACACTTTTATAAGTGTTACATTTGTGTTTGAAAGAGGGAATCAGAAAACCAAAAGAACTACAATGTCAGTCCAAAACCCAAAGATATTCAGTTTAACATAAGAGATAAGATATAAGAGATAAGATAGAAAATGTTCTTGCATCGTCTGCTCCATCAATCAACAGATAACAAAAAAAAACATCTGTATGGTCACCCAACAAACATCTGACATATCTTTCTGTCAGTATCAGTAAAACAAACGCCAATTACTGTCAATAATCATTTTCAGATTTTGTAAGAGCGTTCACTGTAACAATGCTGGTGGCATTACAAAGACACATTAGAAATAACTACTAAAAAAGAAAAAACACAGTTTGATGCTTCTATTCCTATTGAACTTTTCATGAAGTATGAAGTTTTAATGTAGTGGGTTTTGTGTTATTTTTTGAGGAACCACAATGATGCCAATATTGTAAATATGTTATGGAAAAAGAAGACTTGCAGCATCACTAAAATAGCAGTGCTGCCTTACACGTCTATATACAGTATTCAATCTTTTGATGGTGACTGTCCTCACCTCTCCCTGTGCTCTCTTCTCTCCTGTCCTTGTCCTCCTCTGGAACGCTGCTGTCGGATCCTTTCCTCCTGGAGGAGCGAGAGTTGCGCTGCTCTCTCTGCTCCCTCCCACTGCCGCTGGGCGAGTGGTGCGATTGGCTGGCTGGTTGCTGGCTTTGCTGTGATTGGCTCTGCTGTTGAGAGGCCAGCGTTCCCTGGGAACCTTTTGGGTTGGGGCCTGATGAGGTCATAATGGGGCGGGGGCTGTTGGCTTGGGCTCTTGTGTAATGACTCTGTAAGATTTTTGAAAAGTCATATGTTAGCTCATGTAAAGAGACATACAGACGTGGGAATCACAAACATTACCATGAATGTATACGCTCAGTTACCACTTTAATTAATACACCTCTACAATTGAATGCAATCATATATGACAACACTGCAATATATCCTGCTGAAGCTTACATTTAAATTTTTTAATTAATTAAATTTAATTTTTTTAAACGATTCATTTTGGGGCTTTTATTGCCTTTATTTGATAGGACAGATTAAGACAGGAAAGTGGGTGAGAGAGAGAGAGGGGGATGGACCACGGGTTGGAATTGAACCGGAAGCCGCTGCAGTAAGGACAGCTCCTTGATACATGGGGTGGACACTCTACCAGGTGAGCCACCAGGGCGCCCCCAGTTATAGTAGTTTTTAATTGGATTTAAACTATACGCAGTTGTCAGTCTATATGGTCCACCAAGTTAAAAACAAATGCAATCTAATTGCTCTGCAGTAAACCCTACGTAGATTAGAATGTTCTGGTTTAGAGAAGTGATTATTCTGGAGCATGTAGTTTTGGCTGCTGCTGATGTTATTGTGGTCCTGCAGTGATGTCACCATTTAGCGCAGAGTGCCATATTCATAGGCAGAAGCAAGTCAATACGTTAGTAAATAGTTTCAGTTTCCACCTGCCTCGTCTTAACTCTAAAGAGCCAGGTAGATACACTACGTGTATATGATGCCTCAGTTGTTTATATGCCTAAAACAGCAGCATATTGTCACACAACCTCAGACAATGCCCCTGGCAACAAGTGGATCTACCAACAGGGTACACCATCACCCTACACTGCTGAGGGAAGGAAAAAAGACATTTAAACTAAATCATAAATACAACGAGTGGTTGCATACATGTCCACCTCTCGTTCATATCATTAGGAGTTCAGGTTCATGCCACATTCCAACATTGGGTTTGCTACTCCTTTTATCCATGCAGCTTTACACATTAGTCACCAATGCTGAGAAGTGTTTCTAATATTTTGTATCACTTCGATTTCAATGATGTTAGACTAAAAAAGAAACACTTCTCAGTAAAACCAAATACATTTGAAGCACAAACTACAGCCTCCAAAAATGACCACACAATTTTATCAACACCTCTAAAATAAAGTGGAAAAAATTAACTAATAGATATTACCATGAAACTTCCCCAGTTGATTACTTTACATTAAGACAAATATCTTTTGTATTACAAGTTTTCTGGAATTTTATGTTTAAATATGGAAATTAAGCATGATCTTGTTAAATATGTGCTAATTTGCATTCATTTCCAGAGCAGAAAACTGAACATTGGATAAAGCCAGGTTCTAAAGTCTTTTTATTTTGTTGCCATATTAGAGTCAAAGGGTTTTACAGAGGGGATTTTGGATATCTCCTTTTATCACTGCATAAATCAGAATATGGTGTCATCAGCCATGAAAAATCCATTTTCACCACGTTTTCAGGTATAAAGAGTTACATAAATTAGGGTATGAATGATATCTGACAAACTCCTCTGTGAAAATCTTCGGAATATAGATAGGACTGTATCTGGAAAGTTTGGTGTATGTAAGTGCTACTGAAGTGGAGATTTCTGGCTCAGAGTCAGAGAAAAACCCATTTTGAGAAAATGGCCTTTAAAGATATGGATTATAAAATATCAGACATTTTGCAAGACATTACAGGTGATAGGGTAATTTTTTTTAACTTTCCCAGTTAATTACTTACATTAAGACATCTATTTTTGTATTAAAAGTTTTCTGAAATGTTTTGTTAAAATCTGCAAATGAGGCATTATCTAATGCTAACTTTTGCTGAATTTAGGAGAAATCCACAGGTGCAAATACACAAAGTGTAATAAAATAAACACCTAAATGTGTATTTTGGATGTTTTTTCCCCAATAGTCTGAAAGAAGATGCGCTATGGAAGTAAAATAGCCCAAAAACTCAAAATTGAAAAATGATGGTTTTGCCTGGGGTGTCTCCCCTCAAACAAAAAGTGAACATTAGAACCTTCATGAAGGGAAGATGTATTACGGGACTGTTGGATTAGACTGCATTAGTTTAAGATAGATGTTCCTAATAATCTGGTTAATAAGTGTATATGAGGAAGTGTCTCTAGTATTCCATCCCCCTGTATATAAATGGGAATACATGTATATACACGACATTAGAGAGACATTTCAATATAATGTAGTCCACTACACAGTAACTTACATACAATTTTCTTTTCTTTTTACTTTCTAAGGCCATACAATTAAGTAAGTTGGACTTTTGACATTTGACTAAACAGTAATGTATGTGAAACCAAAGAAAAGTATTGTCTTTATAAGTCTTTATATCAACCTTTCGCAACACAGTTGTCATGCTAATAGTGAGATGATTGTAGGGGACTAACTTTGCTAAACATCCAATCAGTATGTTTTAAGAAATAGCAAGCTCCATGCAAATGTGTTCTACTGCTCTACTGCTCTCTGTTGATTTGTGGGTTGGAGCTGAGTGAGGTACGGTAAGTGGATGGGTTATAGTAGGAGCTGTGGAAGTGCGGAATCTCTCTAGCTGTGAAATAAACATGGTTTTCTTTCTTTATTTTTTTAAGGAAAGTATTGACTCTTCTTGCTACATTTGTACTACACACGAAGGCGGCCATTTGTAATTTGTCAGAAACACCAACAAATTGGAATTTATATAATTACTTCTGTTTACAGGCAAAGTAGGGTTTGTAGGCCTCTGATATTGCATTCATGCATTCCATGTAATCCAGATAGGTCAACTATAAATCTTCACCACCAGTAGGTGTTAGAAGTTCAGTTGTTCTTATGTTGGTGTCAGTATTAAGGTGTCAGTAATGCTTGATGCTTTACAAGTTTTTCCTGTCTCTGACTAGATGTAGAGGACAGCGTCTGCAGAGTTATTATGGAGTCTTGTCAGCCCGTTGCTGATAGAAGGTCGATCTGTCACTCCGTTTAATTGCTGTTCTGTGTTCCTGACTGTCTGGGACATGGCGCCCATTTTTAAACATGCTGAAAATATTTGTAAGCCACCTTGTAGGGCGAACTATTAAATGAGACAAACTGACTTTTGCTAATGCCCAGATGGAAATTACTGTGTGGTAAATGATGCCTAGTGTTAAAGGGTAACTTTGTTTTATTTCAACATAGACCCTATTTCCCTATGTTTTTGTGCGTAAGTGACTCATGGGAATAACAACCTTTGATATTAGTCCAGTATTAAGCGAGAACGCTGTGATCAGCAGCCACGAACCAGGCTGCAATGTAATCCTACAGGGCAAAGCATCGTCAATTTTGTCCACTAAAAGTGCAGTTTTTGCCACTGACTCAGGTTGTTATTATATTATAAGGATTCCTACAGAGATAAACCTTTGAAAAAGTAAAATCCTCTTTGTTTAACCAGAAAAAGCTCCAAGATAGCCAACGCTAAACCCACCAGACTCCATTTCAAAAAACAATACTGTATGTAAATGTAAATCGGTAAACTATGTGTTGATTTCAACCAAAATAGAGTTGTGATTGTTGGAAAAGTGCAAAGACGAACCAAAACAGCTGTTTTGTCAACTTCGAATGTAGGCTAAAAAAAGGTATTTCCACCGTAAATTGGTGCATAAAACTGTATCCGAATATAGGAAATGAAGTCGTTGATGCTCAAAACTTCCGTGGGGGAGGACACCCAGACCCCCGATTATGATATGCCCCACTGAAGTTACCCTTTAAATATGGACGGTTGGGTACAGTGAGATTAGTTCCTGATCAGCCCAGTCAAATCCTAGTAAATCCCTAGACAGGCTCCAGTATGTCCAAAACTCTGCCGCCAGGGTCCTCACTCACACCAAGACCTGGCAGCACATCACCCAAACCCTCATCCACCTTCACTGGCTCCCAATTAAGTACTACATCAAATATAAATTCCTCCATCCCACCTGCAAATCACACCGTGCCTGATCTTGCATTGGAATACTGAAGCAGATGGATAAGGCTATGGTGGTGGTAGCTACAACCCACAACAATAAACTGCAACATCAACATACTGTACAGCAACTATCAAACAGCAGAGAAGTCACTGTTTCTCAGAATAAAGCAAAACCATTGCTGCACTGACCCCTATGGATTGATTCACTTTTGTCCGGTGTGGTCTGTGTACTTGTAGTCTCGCATTGCCAGACCCTCCTCCACAGCACTGTGGAGGAGGGTCTGGCTCGTCCACACAGCATTCCAGGATGGGAGAAAAACGTGCTCTGGTTTACTGGCATTTCTTTAAACCAATCGCAATCATCTTGGGCGGCGCTGAACACCAGATGGAGCAACAGCGCCTCTGCAAAATAGTCTCAGGAAGGAACTTGTTTTGGTGGAACATGTGTACCTTCAAAAGTAGTTTTAGTCGTGCAACAGAAAACTCAGATTGGACAGATAGTCTAGCTGGCTGTCTGGATTTACCCTGCAGAGATCTGAGGAGCAGTTAACCATAGTCCTCAGAAATCCACCAGAGGTTAGAACGCCAACACAAAGGAAGAGGAAAGTGGCAGAAATCCAGCCGAAATGAAGGACATCCGGCAAAATTTCTGGCGGCACCGGAGCAATCCCGTTAATGAAACGTCATTGATATAGACTAGTGTACTTACTACAAACTGTGAAATGCTGTGCTGCAGAGTGTGTGGCAGAGACAAGCAACCACTAGATGGTAGTGCAGGCAGGATGTTTGGCCTACTCTTTAGCTTGCACTTTGACATTTCTCATCTCCAGGATGCTGCAAATATACTGAAGACACAGAGTGCTTTACTATTAGCCTGTTATGGAACCTCACAGTTAAACAGATTACCATGACAAAGTCAATTTAAGTCTTTTTTTTAATCTATGTCATTCATTCATTCCAGAGATATACCACAGTAGCAATGGAGGAAAATATTGATTCTAGATTCCAGCAGCACCTGCTTTCTGAGATCATTTGGGATTATTTTCTCACTCTGGGTGCATTAATCACTTAATCTCTCCTCTGTGGAGATTTCACACCAATAACCTGGAAGAGACGGGACCAGTCTGCACCTCTGTTATTGAGGATGTGACACATCAGCCTAATAACTTCCCCCAAAGCTGATTGATTCATGGAATACTAACAGTTTTTTTCCACCAGACACTATTCATTCAGAAACTTTTCCTTTCAATCAAACACAGATCATGTCTGTCAGCTGTGTTCATTTGTAGTGTATTGTGTGAAAGTGTGGCTCTGGAGGGTTGTGGGGGGGGGGGAGGGTTGGGTACCTGAGTGTTGCCAGTGGTCCCGCCGGGTCTCCCTCCCGCCATCTTTAATGGGTCAACGACAATAAGAAAACAAAAGAATAATAACAAAATGAAATGAATATAAAGAAAATGTGGGACAAGGAGATATTTTGTTAATGACTGCGGGACCAGAAATGACTGGCGGAGTGTTCAACAGACAATTGACCACCAATGAGCTCCTTTCATATATGCCTCATACATTTTTGCCCAAACACTAAATTCTAAATATTGTTCTGCTGACATCACTGTCGCTAGGGCTGGGTTCCCAAACTTCGATACCTTTAAGGCACCAGCCAAATTTCCTCCATAGTATCGAGTATCGAAAAAATGCCTCCTCATTCAATACCCAATTTCAATACCAAAGCGGTAAATTTCATCAGCGTCAGTGAGCCAATAAGCACGCAGCATGCTTCAAAGATCTAATAATGCTGCTGATTGGCTGTCTAACGTTACAACGTGTTGTATTTTGAGGCCTGACTGACCTGGAAAAAAAAAAAGATTTGTACCGTAATGTTGTCATTTTTTCTTGTTAAAATGGATTTCACAAAATTGGTATTGAAGAAAGTATCGTATCGAACCGGTATCGAAGTCACGGTATCTTTATTGCTACTGGTATCGAAAATGTTTGGACGATACCCAGCCCTAACTGTCACATGAAATAAGCTGATTGGTAACCAGTGCAACAGTGTGCTGTATGTTTGTGTGTGTTCAGTTGTAATGTAAAGCTAAACAAAAAGCACATATTTATAGAACTTATTTTACTTTAAAGCTATCTTAATTAGGAAAGAAAAGGAAATGAGACAGCAGGCATGGGTCAAACAGTTATGAGAAAAAGAGTTGATATTTAACCAGAGTTATTGCCCAATTCAGGAAACCAAAAATGGGATGTTCCTGGTTTGAAACTTAGCATAATAAAAGATTTGGAGAGAATTTGGGAAGCTGTGTATTGACCAATGTCTCTGAAACAAACAGATAAGCAGATGCAATGTCGACGATGCTGAGAGTGAATGGTTGGCAAATCAAAACGAGCAGTATTCTACGCACAACGACAGAAACACGACAATGGCCACCTATTAGCTGCATTGAGGTAGAGCATACATGAAGCGGCTTTGACATCGTGATGCTCAATCAATGAATCGAGAAAATAATCTGCAGATTAATCAATAATGAAAAAGTATTGCCCTAAATACATGTGATCTATTTGAAATCTATAACACAACGTGAAAAATGTGAAACCTGGAGTGTTGGTCTTTTTTTTTTTTTTTTAAAAGAACTGTTAATGTGTTTATGTTGCCATTGTCCTCTTATTCCAACATTCCTGTAAAAGGACCACCGCCCACACAACACTGTAAAGCACTTTGATGCAGAAAGGTATCGACTGGATTTTCAGTCATCATATACCTTCATTCACATTTTTCATTCTTGCTGTATATGTAGCCTGGTTTTTTCATTGTTTTTTTTGGTCTGATGGTGCTTTGATGACATCAGCTGCATGAATTGTTGATGGCAGATGGAATTCTGGTTGATCTGAGGCATAATTTGGCCATTTGGGCAGCATTGTTTTCCTTAAACTTACTACGACCCAGAAAGGTATCGTATCATGCAAGCTCCTACTGTTGACTGTACTTGAAGCTGCAGTACATGCAGTTTCATAATGTACTCAAGGTGGCCATTCTGTGTGGAACCTTTCAGTTTGCTTCATTTCTGCTTTGTACTTTGATGCATTTTTTATCTTTACCACAGCTTAAAGACAGCTAAATATGTGTATTGTAAAGTGCATTTTTGAATGTGTTTATCCTATTAGTCAGCTGTTAGGAAGCTCTTACTAGTTGTGCTCTTCTGTTGTGCATGTGTGTGTGTGTGTGTGTGTGTGTGTGTGTGTGTGTGTGTGTGTGCACTCACGTGGGCAGTGTTGTTGTTCTGGCTGGATCGTGACCTTCTTCTGGAAGTGATGCCAATGTTTTCTCCTTTCAGCAGGGAGTGAACCACATCATCCAGAAAGGTCATCTGGATCATAGATGGATCCACGTTCTGAGGCTCTAGCACCTGAACACAAACCACACTCACTTTACACTGTCCACATGTCAACTGAGTCTTTTAGACCCTAATCACCTCCGGGTTTTAAAGGTACTGCGTTTCACTTTCAATGTGGTCATTTCGTCAAAAGCTCCTTTCACATTGCCTGTTCAAGATGGAACTGTTGTGCCTTTCATCAGACAAAAAGAGCTTGAGCGACAATGTTAAGATATGCTCAAAAATCACTGGTACCCAGTTAAAAGATCTCTGTTCTCTCTGGAAAACACGAGTTGTCCAGAAAGTAGACAGAATATTGTGCCAACCAAGTCATGTACTTAGTAATGGACTGGTTATCATGCAGTCAGGTCGGCGGTACTATGTGCCGATACGAAAAACTAACCGCTATGCCAACTCATTCATTCCCTCTGCTATAAGACTGCTAAATGAACATCATACAAGACTGTTAAATGAATACACATAATTACAACCAAACTGGTTCTTGCACCCTGCTGCTCTGTTCCGTCACTGGCGGGTGAATGTGTGTGTGTGTGTGTGTGTGTGTGTGTGTGTGTGTGTGTGTGTGTGTGTGTGTGTGTGTGTGTAATGATTGGGTCATGTGTGTAAATGTGTGGATGTTATGGGAGAGAGAGGAATACAGGGTGATGTTTGACTACTGCAGTACTTATTTATTTTATAATTTTTTTTAACATTATATACATTGTATGCTAATGCACTTTTTAACTTTAACTCTTAATGGATGGGTTGGCTGTAAAACTGAATTGCCTCTTGGGGACTAATAAAGTTATCTGAATCTAATCCGCCTCGCCATCTGTGTGACAAAGACAGAATGGGGGGATGGAGTTGTTGCGCCTTTATGCCGGCAGTGGAGGTAGCGAGAAAGCCGTAGCAGAGCTTAACTGACGTCTATGTCAAAGGGACAGTTGGCATGGCGGGAGTACATGCAGTACGATGTCGACCCACAGGCAGGGTCAAAAGCAGCGCTCCGAGTAGCCAGTCATTAATAACCTTCTCTTGCACTTGCTCTCTCCCTCTCTGAAACACACAGAGCCCAGCTGCCGTCTTTGTTCTTCTCTCTACTGACAATTACTACTAGTAGCTACTGTAATGCATAAAGCTAGGTGTTTGTGTGTCAGGATTAGGGTTGCAAAGGGGCGGAAATGTTCCGGAAACTTTCCATGGAAAGTTTAGCTAGGGAATTTTGGAAACATTCCAATTTGGAAACTTTCATGGGAATAAACGGGAATTAATGGGAATAAACTGGATATTTTTAATCATGCTTTCCGTGGAAAGTTTAGCTGGGGAATTTTGGAAACATTCCAATTTGAAAACTTTCATGGGAATTCATGGAAATTATGGGAATTTTGATGGGATGTAGTCTTTGGGCTCAAATCAGCTTCAATCTGCTGTAGAATGTTGGATTCTAGAAATGATCTGTGCAGTGGGTGTGGCCTCAATAGCCCTGCAGTAGGCTAAGTAGTAGCCCAAACCACTGACCTTTAGCTTAACATATGATGGTATTTAGCATGCTGCCTTTGATTTACTATGGTTATGGTTATATGCATGCTAAGCTAACCATCAGCGCTGTCTATTATTTCCAGCCTAAGCCAACAGTCATGGATGTGGATGTAATGTTGATGTTACTTTCAGAAGGTTACTCTTCGTGTTCATAGGCTAACAGTAGGAAAGAGTGCAAGATTCATGTCAACTGTAAACCATCTAAATCTTTTAAGCAAAAACCCAGACAGTAAGCACAAGTGGGTGAGTGTAGCTGCTGAATGATCATGGTAGCTGCAATAATGTGGCTCTGTTCAAACAGCCAGAGTTGGGGAATGACAAGTGGATCCTAAAGAGAGTCAGTCTACAGTCTGATAACCACGGTGGCTGTACTCAAAGATGTCAACAGCTGTAGCTTCAGAATGCTTAGAGGAAATGACAAAAAAAAAGACTAAAATGTTTTTGTTGACTAAAACTAGACTAATTGTTGACTAAAACTAATAAACAAAAATCAAATGACTAATTTGTGACTATACAGAACATACCTTTTGTAAAAACTTAAATCCAGATCAGGTGTCAAAATTAACGCAGGTGTTGAGTGTTTTTTTGCAGTTTGAGTGTAAAACCATAAACCATAAAACCATCAGCCAAACTCTACTTCAGTAGCCAAGTACTCATTAATTCCTCTATTTGTATCAATCTTGTCATTCCCCTTTGTGCATTATACTACTGTAAACATAAGGAACTTTGAGTGTGTGTGCGTGCCCGTACCTGGTCATTCATAACGACCATGTTTCGACTGAAGAGGTCGTGGTGTGTAATGATGCCAGTGAACCACTGGGTGGCCGAGTCTTGTCTGTACACACGCACGCGGTAGCCATTCAATGAATAGGGACCTGGAAGCAACAGGAAAAAGGTTCCATCAGGGTGTTCTCGTCCCATTGCTGGAAGCATACAACTTTACTACAGGCTCCTCATGTTGTAAGACACACTACTTGAAGTGCTCATATAATGCTTTTTGGATTTTTCCCTTTCCTTTATTGTGTTATATATCTTTTTGTGCATGTTATAGGTTTACAAAGTGAAAAAGCCCAAAGTCCCCCCCAAAGGGACTTACCATCTCCAACACAAAACACTGTTCACAAACTGCTCTAAACAGCTCTATTGTAGTCCAGCCTTTACTTCAGAGACAAACGTGGTCACTTTGGAACACATGTTATAATGCTCACCTAGCTGCTAGCATGGCACGCCCTCATACTCTGCTTCTGACTGGCTAGTAGTCCTTACCTAGGTACTGTCAGGGCACGCCCTCATACTCTGCTTCTGACTGGTTAGTAGTCCTTACCTAGGTACTGTCAGGGCACGCCCTCATACTCTGCTTCTGACTGGCTAGTAGTCCTTACCTAGCTACTGTCAGGGCACGCCCTCATACTCTGCTTCTGACTGGTTAGTAGTCCTTACCTAGGTACTGTCAGGGCACGCCCTCATACTCTGCTTCTGACTGGTTAGTAGTCCTTACCTAGGTACTGTCAGGGCACGCCCTCATACTCTGCTTCTGATTGGCTAGTAGTCATTACCTAGGTACTTTCAGGGCACGCCCTCATACTCTGCTTCTGACTGGCTAGTAGTCCTTACCTAGGTACTGTCAGGGCACGCCCTCATACTCTGCTTCTGACTGGCTAGTAGTCCTTGCCTAGGTACTGTCAGGGCACTCCTTCATACTCTGCTTCTGACTGGCTAGTAGTCCTTACCTAGGTACTGAGCATGTGCGACTCCCAACAAAGATGGAACAGCAGTGAGATGTCTCACTCTGTAGCTAAAACAGAGAGCTCAACACACAGGGTGAAAAGAGGGGCTGCAGCAATGTGCAGTACAACAAAAATATGGTGTTTTTTGAAAATTAAACCATATAAACCTATTCTGGTACAACCTCTAAATACAATTATGAACCTGAAAATGAGCATAATATGAGCACTTTAAGGTAACGAGATGACTGAGCAGACATCACTAAACAATTCTTTACTTTTTACACTTTATACATTGTAACATTGATATGTACAGAGTGTAATACTTGGCAATATAAAGAGCATGATGAAAAGCTTACCTTGCATAAAAATTTCCTGCACCTTCTGGTCTTTGAGCCAGCCCCTCACTTCTTCATGGAGCTGATGGTTGTCTCTTAACACTGGGTTCTGACTGTCCACCTCATCCTGAAAGAAAGAAAGAGGTGTTAGTCAGGCTCATCCTGCTCATCATTTCCGTACGTGTTTTAACATAAGTGCACTGATTCGCTAGTCAAGGGCTAGCACTCCACCAATCAGATTGGTCATTGAGTCCGACAGCCCACTGGCAGATTCAACAAATGAAGGCCCAAGTAAAGGACGACGGCTCCTCCGACTGATGATGGCACGGAACACCCAAACAAACTCGGGTCACCGACCTCGCCAGACTGTCCGACGGCCGATTATCGGGTTGGTGTGTCAGAGCCTTTACAGGACTGCACTCTCCACACACAGCGACGCAGATTAAAGCTGCCCAGTGCAACCACAATCATATCTGCTGGTCACTGAGAGTGGTTGTGGGGTCCAGGGCCATGCTTGGTGGTGGTGGTAATGAGGGTGGGGCCAGCCCTATGTTTTCACTTTCCCCACCCAGATTTATCCTACGGGGATTGAACCACCGACCGGTCTTCAGGCCACCATCGCCCCAAGGCAAACTGTAATTTGGCTGTGATTGGCTAAACTAAAAACATTGTTGGGATTTAAAAAAACCACTAACAGTAGGACTGAACGATTAATAGTTTTCAAATCGAAATCGCGATTTGAAAGAATGCGATTAGCTCATCGTGGAGATTAATCAAATGTGAATTATTTAGTTGAATGTTTAGTGAAACATTTGGTTCAACATTTTGTATTCTTCTTTTCATTATAATTTTTATAAGATAAATGCTGGAATAATGTTACATATCACAGATTGTGTAAAGAAATGTCCTATTTTCAGTGGGGTTTTATTTATTTTATTTTTTTACTTTATTTAACATGATTGCAGAAGGTGCAATATGTAGCAAAAAAAATAATCATAAGCAAATCAAATCGTAATCGCAATATCTGGCAGAAAAATCGCAATTAGATTTTTTCCCCCCCAGATCGTGCAGCTCTAACAGTCAAAATATCTAAACAACCGTAATACTATAGATCAGCTAACATCAAATACAATACTATTATGAGCTATTATTATAAGGTACTTAAAGACCAAGTTTTAGGAAGAAGTAACTATTCCGATAGAAGAATCAGCCATTCACCCTGCTGTGCTGCTTGCCATACTGAGTAACAATGTTGGTGAAGAGCAGCAGCAGGGTTTCTGTTGTACTGCTAGCAATCAATAGTGAAATGCACACAAAACAAACAAATACTCTGATTCCAAACCCTAAAATCTAATTCTGACTCCTGTTGGCCAATTAATTCTATACATGTGGAATGGTTGTAAATACATAAAAGAACAGAAGTGCCGTTATATGAATAAACACAGCAGAGCTGAAATTCACTTTGGAATGAAAAAACAGCATTAAGTCACACACACACACACACACACACACACACACACACACACACACACACAACAATGCACAACAGCAAAGAGGGGAGCCACCAGCCTTGAAAAGAATGGATGAAAACGAAAAGAAATGCTTGGCTTTCCGTTAGTGTGTTTGTTTCACACACTAGGTCACAGAGTGAGAGGGGTGCAGAGGATGAAGCAACCATATCCACAACGCTGACTACACAACGCTGACAGATGACAGAGTGAGGAAGAAGAAACCAAACCACAGTCACCACACTGGTAGCACACTCCGCTTTACTGCTGTGTGTGTGTGTGTGTGTGTGTGTGTGTGTGTGTGTGTGTGTGTGTGTGTGTGTGTGTGTGTGTGTGTACAAGGTTCATTTGGTAAAAGGTTGGCAAAGGTTTTTTGGGGAAAATCTTCAAGGTGATGCATCAAATGTAAATCATGGATGTACAAATAATACAGTACTTGTATTCATATTTCAAAAATAATGTATACATTTGCATAGCAGGACATTTTCCCCTGCTGCCATAAGTCTGTCTGCATTCTAATGAATGGCTGATACAGAAGATATCTAATATTCTATAGACAACCACCAAAATCTATTCATATGAGTTAAAGAGATGTTAGTATTGTGGATAGCCATTAGTCTATACTATATCTATATTAGTCTTTCTGTAAGAGTTTGGAATTCAGGGTAATTTTGATCTTCAAATTTTGGAAATCACATCATGTCGTCTCTGGGCAACCAGGTCCGGCTGTGTCTGCCCTTTTATATTGGCTGACTGCTAAGCAATGTATTTTTCTTTTTCTTAGTTATAATATGGTTAGGTCAAATCTTCTGAGTCATAGCGTAACTACTCTGAGGCTTGGTGTGGGGGGGTTATGTCAGAAGGTGAAAGGTCAGCCAGCCTCTGGACTAGTTGGCTGAGATGACTCATCTTTATGTTCAGGTCTTGGCACGCAAAGCACTTGGTACATGGTAATAGGCAGGGTCACTCTTTTTAATATGGCTCCAGAAATGTTTTGAATATTAAAAAGTAAATGATCTCTCTCTCTCTCTCTCTGTCTCTCTCTCTCTCTCTCTCTCTCTCTCTCTCTCTGTCTCTCTCTCCATCTCTCTCTCCGTCTCTCTCTCTTCCTGCTGCAGTGTTCTAGTTTCCCAGCCTTGTTCAGCTCTAAATTAAACCGGCATACACACTAAAAATACCACACTGGAATGCAGTGCTACAGAGGTCAGCATGAACATCTCTCGTATATTCTTACAATTTGTCGCTCTGACGCTTATTTGTACCACTGCTATACAAAATAACGCACAACTAAAACGCTCAATCAATCCAGTAGATTCTACACACAATAGCAATCATTGAATGGATGTGTAAACAGTATGATCTTTGTTTGTTTTTTACCACAAAAGATTCGACAAAGGGTACTTTTTACACTTAAGTGAATCCGGCACCCTTGCCTTGTCAGTACATGATAACAAAATACACTCAGTATTACAAAGCAATTTAAAGCAAGGTCATCCTGCTGTCAATCATCTACTGTTTGTACTGTATTATATGCAATGGACTTAGAACACACTTAACTAGTGTGTGAAGCGATATAACCAGCTTTGTTTATAACGTGTCCACCTAATATTTTCCATTTCATTTTTCTACCACTTCTTACACCTTAATCTGAAAAAATACTACTAACACTGGAGCTGAAGGACCAGCTAACAGTGATGTGAGCCTCATAAAGCCCTCACTTTCAATGCTGTAACTATGTTTAGCTTTACTCGGACAGAAAATAACACCCATGTATGTGCCCGTGCCCGAGTCTATTTTCTACTGACACCACTGCAATCTATTCTGGCTCACTGTTGGCCTGTTTAGACAAGATACACACAGAGACTGTGTTACCAAGGCAACACGGTCACCTCGACCACTGATTGGTCTGGAGCGAAATGGAATATGAGCACAGAATAAAGGGCATGAAAAAAAGGTTCACTATAAAGCTAAAGCATGTGATCAGGATATGCAGAGTTAGGGGTGGGCTATCACAGTACAGCATGTCATTTTATATACAACACTGATTTACATCCTGCAATATTAAATCAGAATCAGAAAGAGATTTATTGCCAGGTACTTACTATGAATTTGGCTTGGTTGAAGGTGCATACATAAAAACAATAATATAAAATAAACAAACAATAAATAAATTCAGAAACAAATCACTGTTGCAGTCTCAACGGCCGCAAACGGAGACCTTTGGCTACACCAACACTGACGCCGATATTCCGCCTCCTGATTGGGTCATGACGTCACGTTCTCTGAGACTAAGCTGCTATTGTTACCATGGCAACTACCAGCAACGGGCGGACTACACACGCTGCCTCCTGTTTACCCCGACTTGCGCACGCCCAGTTTACAAGAATGTTCATGAGATATTTTGGTTTGAGCGTGTTAGTTTAAACTGTCAACTGATTCTCATTTGAAATGATACTGATTGGTGTTTATCTCTCCCTGAAACCCATCTTTAGTCAAATCTAAATAGTACAGACATCTGCTTTAATGGAGCACACAGACCACAAGCAGCCACGAGTTCCATTGGTCCTTTGGACAAGTTATGGAATTTATGTTGATAATCTACCACTAACAGATGTCATTTCACTGGGCCAAATCAATGGCCGCCTACTCAAATGAGAGGCCTATTGTTGGTAGTTAGTGATCTGGCAACCACATGTAAGGCAATCCTTCTATATCTAGCAACAGTGTGACCTGAAACCACAGGTGTCTCTGTGAGCGTGTGTCTGGGTGTTTCTCTGTGTAAGCACATGAGATGTTGTCAAAGTAACGTGACACTGGGGGGAAGTATGCGACAGCAGGGAGGAGGGGGCAGGGTAAGGAAAGAGAGAGAGAGAGAGAGAGAGAGAGAGAGAGCGAGCGAGTGAGTGAGTGAGTGAGTGTGTGTGTGTGTGTGTGTGTGTGTGTGTGTGTGTGTGTGAGAGAGAGAAAGAGAGTATGAGAGTAACAGCAGCACAATACATTGGAAAAGACACTGCTCTGTGTGTAGTTTGGTCAAACTGATTCAGCACTAACAGTTTTATTCTCCACCGCCTGTCCTTCAGCCTTAACACACACCATAACTTGCGAGACTAGCGAGACACACACACACACACACACACACACACACACACACACACACACACACACACACACACACACACACACACACACACACACACACACACAAGCAGCAGGCTGGGTTGGCCCACTAAACAGTGACTTCATTGTACAGTTTATGCCAAACAGATTGTAGCCCCCTCCCTCTCCCTCCCTCCTCTTCCTCCCTCCGGTCTTCCTATCCAACTGGAAAAACAGAGAGGGGAGTGGCCACAGCTTCATTGCTCTGAGTGAGTGTGAGAGAGAGAGTCAAACTGTTTTTACTGCTCAGTGGGGTTCAAAGGTCTCCAGAAGAATAGGCAGCTCTGTGCGGGCGTGTGTGTGTGTGTGTGTGTTCATCTCTGAAGTTGTTGCCAGGAGAGTGAGGCTACCACTTTCCCTCACCTCAGATGGTTGCAGTTACTGCTGATGTGGGGGACTGGGAAAGTGTGGGAGTGTAAGTGTGTGTGTTCTGGTTGTGCGGCAACAAATTGTGATTGGGCAGTGTGTTTCTCAGTATGAAAATGAGCTATACTAACAAAAAACAATGCATTACAATTCCATCACAATACATATACGGGATCAGTTTATACTTTAATAAAAGGTTTGAATATACTGTATGTAGAACTGACAAGGGCGATCTGACTCTGACTGAATAACTTGTGCTCTTAATCTACCCATGATGTTCTTTGGAATACAAATACTGACACGCATCGTCAGCTGACCTGGTCTGGAGTTGAATCGGGCGAGAGGTTTCATGGCTTCTGAACATGACTGCAAACTATGAGTTGAACATCTCTGCCGTGTTTGCAAAGATGACTTCATTTATAGCTCTGCATTAAAGGGGTTACATGCATAGCTACGCAGTAATTGATGTGCGCCTTCTAAGAAGTGCAACTACACATCAGGGTTACAGTTGCTACGGAGATACCAAGTGGCAACAACAAGAACTGTGATCGACCATTTTTGTCTTCTTCTACAAGTTTCTGGTGCGGGTGGAGATTGTAGATAGCTAGGACAAAGTGAAGTAAGCTGAAAGAAAGACTAATCTGCTGCTTTTCACGAACGCACATCTAACAAAAACAACTGCAGTTCACTGTGACCCTCGCTCTCTGTCACAGTGACACAAGGCACAGAAGCATAAAAGGCATAGAAGATACCAGGATGTAAGTCCAGCTCTATTAGCACACAAGTGTAGGCCACCATCACTCCATATCACAAAGTAAATAATAGAATGTACCGATTTACTAGAATAAGAATAAAAGCAAAATATGACCTGATCATGTACGATACATGTCTTACAGATACAGTGTTAATATCTATCTGGTGTACCAGTCTCCAGTGTTTCCCTTACCATTGTTTTGAAATGTCAAAACCACCCCCTGCCCACCGTGAAAAAAATGACACAATGATATGCTATATATATATTTTAAAAGGGATGCGCAAGATAAAGCTGTTTTTATACATACAGGCAATTTGCTTCTCGTTCCTCGCCTTAAAAGTTCAATTCATTTTGACTTACGGGCTGGCTACATTGCACGCGTAACGAGCAGACGTTCCAACACTACGCTTTCACTATAATCAATGAAACTGGCTACACCAGACACAAGAGCAGCGCATAGTGTCCTACGCCGTGTGTGCGCAGCAGGTGTAGCCAGTCAAAACATACACTAGTACGTTTCTCTGCTCTGTGTCTGAGCAGCCATTACATAATACACTGCATTTAGTTTATAAGTGTATCTGTGGGCCATGGTGTGTTTTGTCACTGCACGTTTAATCTTTTTGTTTTTGTGTAGTGTATAGCAAAGCCTCTTGGTTTCACAGTGTCTGAGACACCAATGACTGGCTGTGCTCTAGGAGAACTTACACTGGTGAAAAAACTGCTGAAGAGACAATGAATAATTGAATAATTGAATGATTGAATGAATAGATAAATAACACATTAACTAACAATAAACCAGACATTCCAGCATGTTAACCAAGACAAAGACAAGCAATTGTTGCATCAGTCAATCTAAGTAAAGTACTATCTATGGGTCATCATATGAGGAGAGATTATATTTTTTTACATTGGCAGCTTTACTTTAGGTCAACATTATAGATTGTACTGTAGTCTCCAAGCCAATCAATGTAATGTGGCTATATGGATTGATTTACTAACACAGAACCTTTCAGTTTACGACACACTTTAAGGATCCCATTTCAACTGTCAAACTAGAGGTGTGCCTGTGTGTTAGTATGTAAGACTCAGTCCAGCTATGTCCAGGTCATGCCAGACTCCACGGAGAGACAAGTAAGTCGACAGGCTGTCACTGTCACAGATGTCAGGTGTGTGTGTGTGTGTGTGTGTGTGCATGCTTGCGTGCGTGCGTGTCAGCCTTCTACAGGAAATAGGACAAGACACTGGGGATCATGCAGACAGTATCCTGCCTTAGACTAGGCTATAACACAGCACTGTAAAATACACTGGGACACATACATCCTGTGCTTGCCGCAGAACATTTTAAATGGACTACATTATGACTTGTTAATGAGTGGTTTTCAGCACTTTATACAATTTTGCCAGCAAGGCTCCAATGAACGATATGAAATAAATGGCACTAGTGTGAAATGTAAGTCTAGCCACAATCATAAGGTTTGAGTTACTCCAAAAACAATGCTAGCAATAGGTAAGCAACATCTGTGATCTCTGGCTTATATTTAAAAAGAATGTTTTGTCAGACATGCATCTGACTTGTCATTATGCAGTAAATCTGCAGTGCCCTGCTATGCCATGAACTACTACAACTACTATTTCTAGTCATAGTTCCATTATCTTTATTGTGACTATTATTGCCACTGTTCATCACACCCCCAACTGGCACCATCAGACACCGCCTACCAAGAGCCTGGGTCCAGCCTGTTCCAGGTTTATCCCTTTATCCCTATTGAATTGAATCGTTGCACATTTAAAAAGATTTCACATTGTGAAGCATCCAGAGAAGGACATTTGAGCAAATCTCTGTTAAATCCCCATCCACACTTAAACGATAGGAAAACAGGAAAGATGAGCATTCCCCCTGAGGAAACCTCAAATATCAGTACAGAAACCGACAACTCAATGGTCACAGCAACCTGAAACAGAAAGAGATAACAAGATGTTGGTAGTGTGAAGATACTTTGGCTACTACCTAGGCTACTTTAAGTTTAACACCTAACAGATTGGTGATGGACACCATTAATTCTGTCAAAATTATATGGAAATACCACAAACTCAGTTTATCACCTAACTGGGTTCCTACAGGTTTCACCAAGTCAAGTCTTTTTTTGAGACCATTATGAATGAAATTTAAGACCTACAGTATATCACGACATAAAAAAAAAGTCAGATGTCAGAGACCGGAAACATTGTCTGAAACAATTCCCTGATTAACCTCATTGGCATAGTGTCTAGATTGGCTGCAATATACTGTAGGTTGCATGTTGGTCTCATAATACAGCAAATTAAATTTGGACTAACAACAGA
Organism: Sander vitreus; assembly: GCF_031162955.1. Taxonomy (NCBI): domain Eukaryota; kingdom Metazoa; phylum Chordata; class Actinopteri; order Perciformes; family Percidae; genus Sander; species Sander vitreus. The sequence goes on along the minus strand of NC_135875.1, from coordinate 26,918,712 downwards.
AAGAACTACAACGCCACAGAATAAAAAATAAAAATAAATATTCTAAAGTGCTGCGGGAACAAGCATTAGAGGAAGCGTTACAGTGACATGGGAAAATTAAGACACGTTTAAGATTAATTAAGACCTAGAACACAATCCTTCAGTGATTTTTTTCTTTAAATGGCCAAAAAAACATTGATATGCATGGTCGAAAATGAGTGAGTGTATTTGATGAACACATCCGACCCCAGATTTCACCCAAGATTTTGTAGGATTTATACAACAAGATTAAATATGTGCATTTATTTTTGGATTATTCATTCATTTTAAGAGATTTTCTATTTGCAGCTCACAGAAGTCTTTTTTCCAGCTTCTGAATCATCTACAACAAGGACTTTTTTAAACGCAACAGAAATGATTATTTAATTGATATTGTGATAAGTATTGATATCAGCTGATATGATTGGTTATTTATTTGCATATTTTCAATATATACAACCTCACAGTTTAGTTTTGGGCATTCACGTATGTTATATACTGTATATAGGCCAACTTTTCATGCCTTCTTTTTCCCCTTTACTGGCTACTCCAGTTCTACATGGTAGTTAGACATGAGCTAACTATCATGTATGAAGTTCTGCAAGTTCTACAAACTTTAGCCTTTTAGTCATTTAAATGCCATGTCGATGGAACAATGAAAGCAAGCGTTGAGCGTCCAGTGTATCTCTAACAGAGTTTTAGTGCTGTCTGCTGTTAACTTTTTCCCTCGCCCACCAGTTGCTACGTGGCCACGGTTTGCAATAGTCAATCATGCAGGTGTTCTGTGACTAATGACAAAACTAATTATCTCACATCTCAAACTTGGAAATCACTTTTCATTATAGTACAGCTAAAGAGAACATACCCGGGCAACTTCATTTACTGTAATACCATCAAGCTCCCAGAATATTGTATGTTTCGCTACCACCAGCAATGCCCATCACATCTGTTCATAAAGTGTGGCACATTAGTGGTCACTGACTATGACAGAATCAGTGGACAGCCACAGAAACTACTGCACAGATCCAACACATGAGTCACCAGAGGACACAGCAACAGTGGATCTGACTTCTGATGCAAACAAAAGGAAAAATAGAAATATTCTCTCTCTCTCTCTCTCTCTCTCTCTCTCTCTCTCTCTCTCTCTCTCTCTCTCTCGGAATTTGGACTTGTCTTAAGCACAAACTGATAACTGATGGTGAATGTGCAGAACACAGTCTTCCCGCCTGCTTGACACTGAGTGGAACACAGTGTTCCAGCCAGCACAATACAACAAGCTGTGTTCAGCTACAGACCACCGACACACATACACACACAGACATCACACACACTCATCAAATGCACAGCCGCATAACAGAAGTATACATCCCTCAGATAATTACTGCCAATTGTGAAGCTACAGTATCCATTGTGTGTCTATACATCAGTCAGTAATAATGTGTGTGGATGAGTGTGTGTAATTTCTGACTCAGTTAGGAACAGTCGTGTAAAATTACACAGAGGACAGACTGTGGCTGCACATGTCGGCTTTATATTCACATTAAACCCTGGCAGAGTCCGATCCATATGGAACACAGCGCCCAACCCTGGCTGCTTCTCTAGAGCCAACAGCACTCCATGGCTGCAGTATCCAGCCTAGAACTAATTGTGAATGACTAATTCTTCATTAGCGAATCCAGTTACAATGTGTACATCTGCCAAAGGACATATTTTTTGTTCTTTTTTAGCCAACAGAAACCTTTTTTACCTTTTTAGGTAGCTTGGATCTGTTTTTATTTCATAGTGTTAACTGCTCTAAAATGGAAATGAAATGCAATTACACCATATTTCTGCTTTCTTACTCCTGTCTGCTGTAAAAGTGGAACTAGTATTTCCTGAAGTGGGAGTCTAAATTCAAGTCAACCACAATGCCTTGCTAACTAAAGTGATATCACCATTTAGGTATTTACAAATTGTATTTTGTGTCAAAATATTTTTTGCTGATGCACAGCTTTCAGTTGCACATACTTTTATAGACAAATGAGGCTAACACTTATCAAACATATGCACACGCACACTGCATTCAAACACACATTCAAAAAGGCTGAATGATCATTCATGTGAGTGTGATTGTTACCTGGTATGGTTGGAAGGCTGAATGGTCAGACAGGAAGTCCAGCTGTCGGTCTAACAAGAATTCCACCGCTGTTACTGACGACAACAGGCTCTTCCCCACCACTGGCTTAAACGCCTGCACACACACACAAAAAAAAACACAACATGGTCAACACAGAAACAATTGCCCAGTAACATAATAATATCAGTAGGATAGTTTGTGTTTTTTTTTTTAAGATTATTTTTTGGGGCATTTTAGGCCTTTATTTTTATAGGACAGCTTAGACTTAGAAACAGAGGAATGAAGGAAGAGAGATGAATGACAGAGCAACAGAAGAGATTAGAGAGAGGAAGAGCGGAGACATGATGAAACGCGGCAGAGAGAGAGAGAGAGAGAGAGAGAGAGAGAGAGAGAGAGAGAAAGTTAGAGAGAGAGAGAGAGAGAGAGAGAGAGAGAGAGAGAGAGAGAGAGAGAGAGAGAGAGAGAGAGAGAGAGAGAGAGAGAGAGAGAGACAGAGAGAGAGAGCGAGAGAATGAGAGAGAGAGAAAGTTAGAGAGACAGAGCAGGGGATAGAAGGATAGCTCCAGAGTGATGAATAAATTAATAAGTAGAGGAAGTCTGACAGTTCAAAGGCAGTACACTCCACTTTGATGCTGGCACTTTTACACACACACACACACACACACACACACACACACACACACACACAAAAATGATGTCTGTCAGCTTGCGGCCTGGGCTCAGCTGTTACTGCACATACAAGACAGAGACCAGGCTCTACTGACTTCCATATTTCCACTGATGTGCAGTTAAACTATTCACAGCTATATTCATCAGGGTGATGAAGTTGTCTTGAGGTTTACCTACTACCACATCACTTATTTTCTATTTTAGGGCAGCTAGAGTAGACAAGCGTGTGTGTGTGTGTGTGTGTGTGTGTGTGTGTGTGTGTGTGTGTGTGTGTGTGTGTGTGGCTGGATCACATTTGTAAGCAAAACATGATAGTGTGTGCAGGTCTATTTCTGTCTGTCTACATCTCACATGTCCAGCCTACACTGGCAGAATGCAGCTGACAGCAAAGGCAACACGACTGGACATCATTTCGGACAAAATTTGTATTTATTTACTGTAAGAGTGCACGTCTCTTTTGTCTCCCTTAGGCTGCACCAGAGTCTTGACCAGTGTCCTACTCTGGAGCATCAGTGTAGAACACGACAGTGAGGATGTTTACATGCACACTAATATCCCCATTTTGATGATATTAAGAAGAATAGGATGAGAATATGGAACATAATTAACATGCTTCTCCAACGGATCTTCAGCATAGAACACAAGAGCAACAATCTAATGTATCCTCTGCCTTACTGACATACTTACTACATTACTACAAAACTTGAGTTCAGAAAGCAGATAGCAGATGTGGATCAGAAACTTAAATAAGATGTTTACATGCCACAGCATCCCAACATCAAAGTACTTCAGCCTCTAGGCTATATCCAGGATTCTAAAAACCAGAATAAGGCTCCATTCAAACAGACTTTTGCTGCGTAAAAAACCCCACAGCCCCCTTATTTACCTGAATGAGGCTGGACCATTGATGCAGCAGTGGAGCCAACACAGACGGGGAAAAAAAACGCAGAAAGTGGCTCAACTTTTTTGCCTGACATCCGGAAAGGCGCTGCTCCTAGTAGATTACCTTAAACATGAACCCTGTATTTCTAAAGCTTATCTCACAACCATTGCAACAAAAGGTTAAATAATTGCCGCCATGATAACTTCCTAGAGTTCTCAGATTATAAACCTTTGTCCAGTTTTGGCGTTTGATAATTTTCAGTCCCCTGCTTTTTCCTAACAAACACTATTTTTGACATAGTTGATAAAATCATGCCAACAAATATTTTAATAGCTTAGTATTGTACTATGCCATAAAAAGGTATGTATAAAAGCTTTAGGCCGCCCACACGTTGTTGTAGGCACAGTTTAATAGGCAACTTAATTTTATTCAATATACAGTATGTAGTAGGGGGTCCCTGATCCATCTCACTCTCAGTTAAGGGATCCTTGGCTTAAAAAACGTTGAAGAACCCTGGTTTATATACAGTATGCAAACACAAAACAGGTATACTGGCCAAAACACGCAAGATACAAACATTGTCACATTTAAATGTACTACTTCAACACACCGTTTTTCTTCCATTGTACCTGGTGTACAAGTTGGGTAGAAGAGGTGCAAATGCATGATGGGTTTACAGCCTTTTAACACAGAACACATAAAGTATGCTAGTTACCGTGACAACCACTGCAGGCACACTAGGCTGGTAAAACTCAAAGCTAGAGAGAATGACTCAACTGTGTCGACACACATTTGTAGATCTTAACATGGTAGTAAATATGCCTATGTAACATAACTTCAAATCCAACACCAGATACAAACTATAGGGCCTTCACACTGGAAATGCTCTCAGCAGTCAAAGGCACCTTTGACTAACTGGTCTGAATAGGTCTGAAGCATTTCTCAGCTGCGTGTGTGTTCTGGAGGCCTCATGTTTTATCTGGCACACATTGAGCAGCTGAAGAAATGCTCAGAGTGCCTGGAGGTATTACATTATCTAACAAATATTTCACATTTAATGGACAATGATTTTTGCAGCTTTGTCTCTGCTGTCCAATCGGATTCAGATTAAAATGTGCACAGGTCTTGGATAGACAAAGGCCCGCCTACTAGCTTTTTATTTGATCAAAAGAGTTTTTGTTCAAATTTTGCTGATGAAGCCCATGAGATGTGTTGAAAGCTGCAGAGAAAGCGAACCTTGAGTCAAGAGTAGGTCAAGAATGAATTGTCACACCTAACTTTAGCATAGCAGTCGACAAAATAATCTTAATCCAAAAACCACATCTCTCACGTCTTCCCAAGCAGGTGAAGGCAAAATTTTTAAATGTTTAAATGTTGCCTTCATCCGCTGACGAAGTCTGTAAGATGTAGTTGAAAGTAGGGCTGAGAGATAATTCAATATAAGAATGAATCATCTTTCAATGGAAATGTATCGTAATGAAACCATACAACCAGATATCCTGATATACAATTATGTTGTCTAAATTGACAATAACAAGCACATACTAACTCATGCTCATAAAATCTCATCTGAAATATTTTGATGGAATATTACATCACATGTCATTTAGCTGATGCTTTTATCCTTAGCAACTTCCATTGAAGTGCATTGAACCATGAAGGTACAAACTCCGGACAACAAGAATTAAGTGCAAGCACATTAGCTTCAAATAAGCCAAACTACAAAGAGTCAACTGTAAGTGCAAAGTTTTTTTTATTTTTTATCCAAGGTGCAGTCAGAAGAGATTATATAATTTGGAGATTGCCGTTTTGTTCTCACATCCCACTATTTGTGTGCATGCATGTAAACGTAGTCAGTGTACTGTATAGCTGGAATAAATTGTTTATTTTATTAGAAAACATGCTATATCATGATAAATATTGTTATTGAGATATGAAATGACCTATATCTAGGGTTGGGTACCGAAACACGGTGCCAATAGGGCACCGGTTCCGACGTCAATGGTAGTAATGAGGCCGAATAAGAACGACAATTTCGGTGCCTTTTTTCGGTGCCTGACTTTTTAATTGTTTCAGAAGCATCGCTGCACGGGACGCTAAATTACCGTAAACTAGTAGCTGGATTAAACACAATGGTTAAAATGCTGACAGCTTACGTTAAGAGGTGTAAAGTGTGACTGTATTTCCCTGGAGAGGATTCCAACAGCGGGACGTACAGTTGGGAGAACAAGTATTTGATACACTGCCGATTTTGCAGGTTTTCCTACTTACAAAGCATGTAGAGGTTTGTAATTGTTATCATAGGTACTCTTCAACTGTGAGAGACGGAATTTAAAACAAAAATCCAGAAAATCACATTGTATGATTTTTAAATAATTAATTTGCATTTTATTGCATGACATAAGTATTTGATCACCTACCAACCAGTAAGAATTCCGGCTCTCACAGACCTGTTAGTTTTTCTTTAAGAAGCCCTCCTGTTCTCCACTCATTACCTGTATTAACTGCACCTGTTTGAACTCGTTACCTGTATAAAAGACACCTGTCCACACACTCAATCAAACAGACTCCAACCTCTCCACAATGGCCAAGACCAGAGAGCTGTGTAAGGACATCAGGGATAAAATTGTAGACCTGCACAAGGCTGGGATGGGCTACAGGACAATTGGCAAGCAGCTTGGTGAGAAGGCAACAACTGTTGGCGCAATTATTAGAAAATGGAAGAAGTTCAAAATGACGGTCAATCTCCCTCGGTCTGGGGCTCCGTGCAAGATCTCACCTCGTGGGGCATCAATGATCATGAGGAAGGTGAGGGATCAGCCCAGAACTACACGGCAGGACCTGGTCAATGACCTGAAGAGAGCTGGGACCACAGTCTCAAAGAAAACCATTAGTAACACACTACGCCGTCATGGATTAAAATCCTGCAGCGCACGCAAGGTCCCCCTGCTCAAGCCAGCGCATGTCCAGGCCCGTCTGAAGTTTGCCAATGACCATCTGGATGATCCAGAGGAGGAATGGGAGAAGGTCATGTGGTCTGATGAGACAAAAATAGAGCTTTTTGGTCTAAACTCCACTCGCCGTGTTTGGAGGAAGAAGAAGGATGAGTACAACCCCAAGAACACCATCCCAACCGTGAAGCATGGAGGTGGAAACATCATTCTTTGGGGATACTTTTCTGCAAAGGGGACAGGACGACTGCACCGTATTGAGGGGAGGATGGATGGGGCCATATATCGCGAGATCTTGGCCAACAACCTCCTTCCCTCAGTAAGAGCATTGAAGATGGGTCGTGGCTGACCCGAAACACACAGCCAGGGCAACTAAGGAGTGGCTCCGTAAGAAGCATCTCAAGGTCCTGGAGTGGCCTAGCCAGTCTCCAGACCTGAACCCAATAGAAAATCTTTGGAGGGAGCTGAAAGTCCGTATTGCCCAGCGACAGCCCCGAAACCTGAAGGATCTGGAGAAGGTCTGTATGGAGGAGTGGGCCAAAATCCCTGCTGCAGTGTGTGCAAACCTGGTCAAGAACTACAGGAAACGTATGATCTTTGTAATTGCAAACAAAGGTTTCTGAACCAAATATTAAGTTCTGCTTTTCTGATGTATCAAATACTTATGTCATGCAATAAAATGCAAATTAATTACTTAAAAATCATGCAATGTGATTTTCTGGATTTTTGTTTTAGATTCCGTCACTCACAGTTGAAGAGTACCTATGATAAAAATTACAGACTTCTACATGCTTTGTAAGTAGGAAAACCTGCAAAATCGGCAGTGTATCAAATACTTGTTCTCCCCACTGTAACAGTCTGACTGCAGCTGCCGTTGTCGGAAAACACAGACGGTGCGTTCACTTGAAACTCACCAGCCTTGTGCCGTGGTGCATTCAAGTTATTGTAAAATCCCCTTTTCCCATCTGGTGGTTATTTTTGTCATTTACCAGCAATTTACTGGTGAAATAATTTTCACCAGTTATAAGTTACTGTTATTACATTATTAATCAATCATTTAATTTTGACCATATGGCCTTAGCAATAAACAAACCGTTCTTTAATGTCGCCGACTGTCGTTTTGTGCTCCTTTTTTATATTTTATATTATATACATTATAAATATATTATATATATTTCAGTTCAGGCACAGCTCCAGGCACCAGCACCGTTTTAAAAGTATCATTTTATCAACGGTATCAGAAAATACCCAAACGATAGCCAACCCTACCTATATCGTGATAGAACATTTGGGCCATATCGCTCAGCACTAGTTGAAAGTTTCTGAAAAAGACAGTAAGTGGACCATGGGTTGAGATTATTTTGTCAAACTAATATTTATACTACTATCTTCATTTTTATGAATACTTGTTCTTGTATTCTATCCTATTTCTAATTTCATGTATATTCTATGTGTGCCATGTGTATGATATATTGCTGCTGTAGCACTGAAATTTCCCATTTTGTCTGAATGGATGGGCAGTCCATCTATCTATCCATTTGTCCATCCGTCCATCCATCCGTCCATCCATCTATCTATTTCTAAGTTAAGCTTGAAATGTAATCTTGACCTTAGAGCTTTCCCTCATATCAAATGATGACTTTGCCCAGTTGCCATAGAATTGTAGAGATTCGAATTACCATTTGCATGGGGAAGATTGTGTGATATGATCAAAAGCACAACAGTTACTATTGACCCTTGCAGCGAGACTATCCTTGTGAACTGCTGTTTTCAAGGGCTAAAATGAATTTCCGTACTCAACTATAGAGCTCTGTCTTCTGTTAGGTCTGTTGTGGACAAGGAAAGCAAAGGCAGGATAAATGAAGATACGGACTGATTCACTATGCTTTTCAGTAATGATTCATATCCTGGCTGGCCTTATTGTGTACTGGCTCCCTTAACTCACACCTAGCAGTAAGAGCTTTGATTCTTAGTCTTCTAATTTCTATCTTTAGAAACAAATTGGTCTTGATGGGTTATTGTTAAATTTGTAAAGAATAATTCATCAACCGAATTAGGACTAACATTGTGAAAACCACCTTTTTGCCAACTTTCAGTTTCAGTGTCAGCTAAAGAAAGAATACAAAAAAAGACTACAAATAGTAGCACAGCAGGAAGTGATTTTACATACATAAATGTTAATTGTGTTGAGTGAAGCTGATATTAGGCAGACCTGCACTGGATTCATCTAGGCTCACAGAAATGTCAGGATAGGTGGAAATAGGAGTCTTCTCATTCCTGGATTTAGGAGGTTTAATTTTTAACTTCTAAAATCAACATTTTTAAACACAGAGCATGGCTGCCATCTGTGGATCCCTGCTCTCATTCCTCTCTCTCTCAAATTGAAAGGACATGACGGTTACTCCATCCCCTCTAAAATGACTTGTCCACAGTACACATACACGCACACACACTCAACCGCAATTGGGTCACATCTGCCAGTGTGCCAGGAAAAAGCATTCTGTCACTGCGTATTTCCAGACAGGCAGCAGGAGAGTGGATGAGCAGAGAAGAGACACATTCACTTACTGTCAACACACAGCACACATTAAAACCAGTGGACCCATAAAAAACAAAGACTCACTTATGTCTTTATAGAGAACCAAGGACAAAACATATTTACACATAAGCTCCAAGGCAGGAATAACATCTGAAGAGGACAGTCCTTAGGAAATGCCATTCTGAGAAAGCAGATAAGTCTCCATGAACACACAACACATCCTCTGCTGTCCTGTGTGTGTGTGTGTGTGTGTGTGTGTGTGTGTGTGTGTGTGTGTGTGTGTGTGTGTGTTGCAGACTGGATTGTGTGTTGAATAATTGATAAGGAAAAGTGCAGCAGAATGTAAAGGAGATGAAGAGGTGATGATGGAGCTCATGCATCACTAACTCTCTCACACACACACACACACACACACACACACACACACACACACACACACACACACACTTTGTCATCCGGGGGGGGGGGCATTATCCTATGAAGGTCAGAGAGAGAGGGAGCGCAAGACCTACAGAGTCAGATAGTTTTATACGTAAATCATCCTGATTGTACATCTTATAAACATAACAAATTACAAATTAGGAGAGAGATGGGAAGCTTTTTCTCTGCTGCTACGTGTCATCTGACATGCAATCTACCATCAGGGTGTACTGGGTGCTCACCCAGACGCCCAGGATGGATAGAAAGAGCTTGAGTACATTATTAGGAAAGCCATATGATTAACTGGTGCAGGCAGAACACCCACGTGGATCTAGATGTCATTGTTATGTGTGTAATCAAACGGTTACTAAAAAAAAGCTTATTTTGAGAAAAATGGCAGTGGGTGGTTAATCGATCAGTATAGGGTGTCTGCTCCCATAACCAGGTAGGCCTATTTAAAGTACCTGGCTTATCACAGATGCAGGGTCAGAGTTTTGCTCTTGGCTAGTGGTCGGTTTGGCAAAGAGAAACACCAGCGCATCGATCATTTATGGTGGAGAGCATCCACCGGGCAACAAGGGCAACAAGAAAAAAGGATTGCCATTGCTACAAAATAAGCAATATGTAGCTTATGTAATAAAGCAAAGGAGATGCATTGGAAAGAACCAGCAGTTGAAACAGGTGAAAGCAGAGAGCTGCGGAGCTACAGTAGCCAGAAGGACAGGGGGAGCAACAGAACAGTTGTGGGCTGGAATTTTAGATTAAATCATTTTTAAATCATACCGTATTGCTACACGAGAACTACATTCTTTCCCTCTCCACAACTGCCGTGCTATTATATATATTATATGTCATAATTAAGAATGGGCTGAATTCCTGTTATAGAGTGACATAGGTCTGCTGTAGACGGCTGTTCGATTGATGCTGTGATTGTTGCTAATGATCATTTGAAGTAGGGCTGCAACTAATGATTTTCAGTATGAATTAATCTGTCTTTTTTCTTTACAATTATTCAATTAATTATTATAGAAAATGTCTGACAAAGTTGAAACATGGCCATCACAGCTTCGCAGAACCCATGGTGACATCTTGCTGTTTCTGTCCGACCAACTCTTCAAAACTTAAATGGATTCTATTTACTGTACATTGTGGCAAAACATTTGGGAGGCTGGAACCAGAGAATGTTTGGCATTTCTGCTTAATACGTGACTTGAAAGATTAATGATAGATGAAAAAAAATCAGTTGTCGAAATAGTTGGAAATAGATTTTCTGGCAATGAAATAGTCATTAATCCATAATTTAATCAGCAATAATTTGGAGTCCCCTTTTCAGACAGAAAGATATACAGTAGGTGCCTCCTACTCATCAATCACAAGTGCAGTGATTCCAGATCACAATTTGAGGTAGATTAGGTTGCACAGGGTAATAGAAAAGTCTGCATCATAGACAGAGATATAAAACGGAGTTTAGGCACACTAAACTGGAATCAACTAGCACTATTATACTTTTTGAGGTCTTAAATCCATAAAATAAAATTCTGGAACTGCTCCAACGACACCATCTGCTCTACAACGAACACGACAAATTATCACATTTGACGAAGCTGTGGTATAGACCACAACATTAGTAGGTATGTAGTAAGGAGGCATAGACGACGCAGCTAGATTATAATGCTAACAGCATCTTTAGGGACTGTTACAGGCCACACACACACACACACACACACACACACACACACACAGACAGGACAGAACAGATTAGAACAGTTTGTTACTTCAGCCTCATGGATCAAACTCAACTCTGGATTTCAGATGAAAAACAGCAGCGATTTGAGCGACAGCAGATGATATAAAACTGTAACATTACCTCTCTCCTCCGGCTCCAAGCAATGCCAAGGAGCAATGGCTCTGAAGAAAAGCACTTGACAAAACTAGCTTTGATCCAGCGAGCAGGGGAGAGGCAGGAAGAAAGAAAATACAGGATGACGAGGGTAAAAAGGCAGAGAGAGAGAGAGAGAGAGAGAGAGTGGTTTCTTCTTGTAAGAAAAGACAGATGGCCAAGAGGGAGAGAAAGCAGAGCAGAGGACAAGCTACACAGCCGACATTTTAACTGCTAGTGACGCAAGGAGGGGTAGAAAGGAGAGAGAGGGAGGGACAGAGGCAGGGCCGGCTGACACACACACACACACACACACACACACACACACACACTCTCTCTCTCTCTCTCTCTCTCTCTGTGACGCAGCCCCTCTCTCTCTTACTCACCACCCTCTTTGACTTGCTCTCTTTCAATTTCCCTGCCTCTCAGCTCTCTTTATAACAAGCTGTCTCACGCCCACTCCTCCCCCTCTGCTCTGTTCAATCCAGCTTTATTGACAGTCATGTCCTTCCACACACATATTCCTAACACTATACTAATATCTCAGTATTTCGACAACATATCAGTAAAGGAAAAGATTAAAGTATCAAACTCTAAACTCATTATCTAAAGCCATCTTCATAGAACTGGCTGGGCAAAAATGCTAAATATAATAAACCATAGTTTCCACACTCAGACCTAATTTCCACCTAGTGTTAACATGCATGATTTATATATTTATATGCTATATTTGTCTAATGTTCACTGTGTGAAACTGAATCATTACATTGATCTAGTAGGTTTACACAACTGCGTTGGTACAGTTTGATGAATGACAGTGATTAAGACCCAGTATTTCAAGCTGCACTAATACTTTTATATATAACATGGATCAAATGACTATATGTAATGTAAAAAGGGTCGCTCGTAGTGATGAACCCACAGAGAACTATCACTAAATCTGCAGCTCCCCTGGTCTTTCATCTCATTGTTTTGGTGGTTTTACAGCAACATGACTGTCTTGGTTCAGTCTCACCGCTCTCATCAGAGCTGCTTTCCAGCAACAGCAGGCTCAAAGCGGAGGGACCATACCTTATCAGTTCAGTAAAAACCACCAGTGTACTGCTGTAATCCAACCTACTTCTCTTTAAGTGACATACCTACAGCTCAGTTCTGAGCTGTCTGAACACGGTGAGAAATGTTCCAATTACAGAATCCATGGGTTACTTTCCCAATTAAGGTATGGCTTAGGGGTTACAGTGTGTTCCTTTTTTACTCGGAAGTTGGATTTTCTGAGGTCAAAGTCGGAAACACGCCCCATGTCCTCAGATTTTCGAGCTCGGAACTCGGAACACCTCGCAGTACCACGGTTCAAAATCCAACATACAGTTGTGAAAGCTGTAGTAACATACAGTTATTAGCACTTCTGTCTTATTTGTGGCTCACTTAATTCGTACACACAGTCCTGTCCAACTTCTATCTGTGGACTTGTTGTTATGCTGTTTGTATGCACAAAATAACAGCGTATTGCGTTGTTATCAACTGGTATTGCTAACGATGGCTAACCTGGCTAGAGCTTACCAGACAATGAAAAATGAGACTCGTAAATGGAACGCATTCATCTCGGGTGTGACGTCATTCCCAGCTACGGCTTCCGAGATCCGATGTAAATGGAAGTTCCATAGAGAGGTCAGGCTCCTTAGCTAGCCATCTTATTATTCATACTTCACACCAGTATCATATGATCAAAGATATAGGCAAACACTTCCTTCTGTAGAATTGTATTTAATTGTACATTTTTGAACTTCCAGAATTTGTGGCAATCAAATTTCTGGCCTTTAGAAAAAAAGAAAAAGAAAAGAGAGATCGAAGGTCCCAAAAAGTCATCAATAATTACTTAAATATGTTTTGATGCTAAGATTAGTAAATTATAGGAATTATAGGCCATTTGTACAAGGGCATCACCTCATGACACTCAACAGATTATATGAGGCAGTATTGGAAAAACAGTAAAGAGTCGTAAGCAGAAATCCAAACTAACTGGGTCCCAGTAGCCTTGCTGGAGGGTGTGTGGATCAGCACTGGTCTTGCCAAAGTATTGCTTCTTTTGTGAGAAAGTGGGATGACTAATGTCAAAGACACTGGATTTGATTATTGATTTTATTACTGATTGATTTACCTCCTGAAGATCTTGGCCACACGTACAAAACCCTATTACCTAATAAGTTCAGAGAAGCCCTCCCACTATGGGCCTTTTTATAAACACTGCCAACTATCTATGATCAATTGAAAAACATATATTTGTAGCTTTTGACTACAGAAGGAAGATAGTATAAAATATTGAATGAAATGGGACTATTACACTCGGGAAGTCTTCTTTGACAAAGTTACCAAGCCACGGTGAAATTAACAATTTGCCCTTAACACACATGATTGAATACCACGTAATAATGAACAAATAGAAAAAGGGTAAGACAAGTATTTAGATGACTGCAGTGTATGGTTTGAAATAGAGCTGGCTGCCCTGCTGCTAGTCCGGTTTATCAAATGCACAGTACTAGGCGCGTGATGTCAGGCATTCTCCTCCCCTTTCGCTATTTCAGCTATCTCTTTTGCAAGGGCACCGTCGTTGCATCCGCAGCTTAGCCCCGCCTAAGACGATTGTGATTGGTTTAAATAAATGCAAACGAGCCAGAGTGTTTCCCCCCTGTCCCAGAATGATAAGCAGTCTAGCCAGATCATACTAGCGCTGTGGAGATAGGTGAGACTATGCGAGGAGACTACCCCGCTTCTGATCCCTCTCTCTCTCTCTCTCTCTCACACACACACACACACACACACACTTGTTTCACTATCTTTGTGGGGACCCGTCATTGACATAATGCATTCCCTGGCCCCTTACCCTAACCTTAACCATCCCAACTAAATGCCTAACCTTAACCCTTACCCTCACCCTAACCAGAACCTCATTCTAACCCTAATCCTAAAACCAAGTCTTAACCCTCAAACAGCCCTTTAACCTTGTGGGGTCCAGGATTTTGGCCCCACAAAGCTGTGCAGACCCCACAAGTATACTGTATTCCCCAGTTTTTGGACCCCACGAATATAGTAACACAAGCACACACAAACACACACACACACACACACACACACACACACACAAACCATCACCTTTGAACTCATAAGCTGACCATAAACCAGCTCTGGTTAATCTGTTCATCGCTCAGCAGATTTACAGTCTTGCTACTCTAACAGTGCACACGCACACACACACGCAGTTGTGCAGGAATATACTGCAGTCCATCTGCTACACTGATGATACATACAACAAAACCACAACCATTTTGACCATTTCAGCAGAACGCTACATGTGTAGAATACATGTGTGCAGTGGTAGTGGTGCTGTGGTACGTAAGACAAGTATGATGCACTCTCTATCTCAGTCTCCATCTCCTGAAGCTTATTTTCTACACTGGCATCAAAACATGGAAGCCTCTAAAAATCTGAATTTAAGTGTTCTGTTCCTATGGTGTGTCAGAGTGAGAGGCCTGAACTGCTTCTGTGTAGGGAGACAACAGTTTTTTTTCTGCAGCCCTTGCTGCCATAAAGGTACGCTATAATTACACATGCACACACAGATCCACAGGAGGCAGGAGATTACACTAGACCAGCTCCATCTGCTTAGGGGAGAGAACGAGAGAAAGGGGGGGGCTGGAATTTTTATTGACCCAATTTCCTCCAAAACTACATTTCAAACAGTTGACTGGTTTACAGTACTCTCTGGCTGGTTAACAAGCCCATGAGCAAAACACAAGCCCCAGACTGTTCCAGTAGGTCTGTGGATGTAGATGTACTCCACAGCAACGGAGTGCAAGACAAGCTGGGTTATAGATGCATTACAATGGTGAACACAGTTTAGAGACACGGCTTTCAAAGGAGAGAGCTGCATGTGATGACACACACACACACACACTCTTTTGTTCTCCTGTCATCATGAACAGAGCCACTACAGTGACCAGATAACAAGATGCATGCTGATATCTATTTATGATTGTGTGTGTGTGTGTGTGTGTGTTGTATTTCATTTTACAAAGTGGGCCATTGTTGCTAGGTAACGTAGCAGGACGTGAGTCGTCTGCAGCCAGTAAAGAGAAGTCAAACAAAGATATTACACTTACTTTTATTCTCAGTCTGTTGTCTTCTATATCACTGACTTTCCCTTTACATCACCTCTATCAACTGCAACACTGACCCCTGCCTATCTGCTGTTTGGCCTGTAATCTGATCAGTGTACAGCACATTTATCAGATTTAATAACAAAGTTGCTGTCAAAAAGCCATCTGATATGACATGAAGCACTTCATCAGTTTATCTCAGCTGTAATTTGCCAATGATTATCTGCGGGAAACTGAGTAGAAACTGACAAACGGTGACAAATGATACAAGCTTATGTAGCACAAATCATCAGGACCAGCAGGTTTTGGGAAGCTATTTATAGCATCTCTTCAGGGATACTCGCATCAAATCCTCCCTGCTGGCAGCAGCTATAGATAAAACCTCCTCAGGAATTCATTTCTGAAAAAGAAAAAAAAAAATACAATACACACACACGGATAAGATAAAACCCTAAGTTCTCAACATAAACAAGATCTGTCTGGGTCTCTCTTGCTCTGAAATTAAGACAGAGGACAGAAGAGCTCAGCCAGATAATGTTGGTGTGTATACGGGCACTCAGCCAGATCACAGTGTGTGTGGGTGCGTGTGCGTGCACGTGCGCGTGTGTGTGTGTGTGTGTGTGTGTGTGTCAGCTAGAAGAGTGTCCCATTAGTTTTAATGCTGGCTCTGCACCATTTGCCTTTGCTACAGAGGTGGCAGACAGACACACCATCATGTGGCCTGTCATTTAGTTCAGCAGCGTGTCTCCATTTAAAGCAGGAATGACCTCCACGTTCTAACCTCCATGGTTTCCAATGGGCAATCCATGTATGTCAAAATGGGCTGTATGGATTCAATCTTGGATCATAGCATATGGAATATTTGATATGGGAATGCTAAGATATGACTATAGTATATATATATATATATATATATATATATATATATATATATATATATATATATATATATAGTACATTTTGTGTAAATTCTATTGGCAAGATGAAATACCAAATGTCAGTTTTTCTTAATCCAGTCAAATAAATACCCCACAAATCCCAATGGTGCAAAAATCCTGTGAATACAATATTTCTCAAAGCGTTCCTGCACATTGATTTGTAACGTGTGACCTAATGACCTAATAAACCTTAAGATGCCAAAGACAAAGGTTTAGATTTCCAAATGACCCAACACTAAATGTGTGCATCATATATTGTGCTACATTCCATTGTTCTAGAACTTCCACCCAACTTGCTTGTCTGTTTATATATCAGCAGTGAATCAATCAAGTCAATTTGATTTATACAGCCCAATATCACAAATTTTCCTCAAGGGGTTATATAATTTGTACAGCATACGCCCTCGATCCTTAGACCCTCGATTCAGATAAAGAAAAATCCCCCCTTCTGGCTATGTGAACCTGCCAAGATGGTTTTCCTTTAAAAGACCCTCACAATTTGGCAAATAATGCTAAAGACTATTTACTGCCAACTTTTGAACATTTACAGCAACTGACAGCAACATGTCATATGAAAGAAACCCTAATGATCAATCAATCAATTTTATTTGTCCCATGGAATAGTACGAGGTACAATTCCAGTGAAATGTATTCCCATCAGCTCCTTGATCTTGTGCATGATTCGTCATAAAGCAGAATGTGGCCGTCAGGTCGGCACACAGAAGAAGAGTCACCCGGTTGAATGGCACCGGCACTCCAGGATCCAGCCAAGTCTCAGGGAAAGGACGCCACAGCTCCCAACATCCAGCTGGAAACAGACACAGGCACAGAGGCCACCCAGGTCACCGTCCGACGCCTGCACACTGGCTAGCAGGATGCCCGGCAGAAAAGTCAAAATCGGTGTTCAATTCCTCCACGCTTGCCTCAGTAGCCCCCTCTGATGGAGAGATGGAGATGGACACAGAGATGGTCTTGCCTGTCCATGTAGTCAGGATCATAGCCATAGGTCATAGCTGATAGTGATCTTCATCTTTTCCTCTGTGTTCACTCTGATGTTTACATTTGAAGACTGTGTGATGAGCGACTCATAGCCACATGCCATCACCTTCCAATGTCAACCACATAAAGCACAACTCATATTTGTAAAATACACAATTCAGCATAAGTTTTGCGAAGCTGACGGAGAAGTGACTGGAGAGTTTCCACGCCTTTTAAACTAATGAACATTTGCATTAAGAGTTTAATATTTTTTTATATGCATCCTAGATCCTTTCTTTCATTTTCATTTCCAACGGTATGATGCAGCATGGCTGACTATCTCCTCTATGCTCTTTCCTTCCCTTTGTTCACTTTCACACACTCTCTCCCTCTGCCCTTGGGTGTCATCTGGTCATTGGAATTCACTTTGTGTCTTTGATGGGAGTCTGCAGTGAATGTCTTTAATGAGTTCACACAGTGCTCAGCGCTCCCTGGGAGAGAGAGAGAGAGAGAGATGATGTAATATCTGGATCAGAGATGCAACCGCACACACGCACTGCAAAGATCAGGAGGGCTTACACTCTTTAAAACCATCTCTCCCTGTTCCTCTCCCTCTGAACACAGTTATGAATTTTTGATGTGTGTGTAATGTTGATAATTTTTGCATTCTGATGTGTTTCTTAATAAGAGGTTCGAGGGGAGGAGAGCGGATTTACATGTAATCTGGAGAGAATGTCAGTCTTCTGAACCCACAGCCCACTGCTCCGAAGCCGGGCATCACCACACGGCTAGCATACGGTAATGTCTACCATGAGTTCACCTGGGACTCTCAAAACAGCAAGTATGCTAAGTCTGTTTCTCCCTGCTGTTTTCTCACACAGAACGGGGCTGGTTAAAGTTTACTTAACTGACGTTATGCAGAGGGCCGCTGGAACAAGCGCTAACGTTAGCTAATGTCAGCTATTGTAACTAACCTTATGCTCTCTATGTAAAAAACATGGCAGAGAGAAACAGACGTATGCCTACCATCCACTAGAAGACTCTGAACAGACTTTGAAAAGACTAAAGTCTGACACCATCTCACATCTAAAGACAATCATCTCACATCTAACTGACTGTCATCATATGTAAAGACTGGGGATCTTACAGGATCACTAATTGCAAGATTACAACTGCGTTTGTTTTGAAAAATGTAACCAAGCTAGCTAGCGACCGTTAGCGTTAGCTGGAGCTAGGGAAAGTTAACAGATGTTCTGTTCTGCCGTACATGTAGATGAATGTCTCCATTACCCGGAGGTCTGTGTTTATCAGTGCTTCAGAAGGGTTGAAAATGGTCAACTTTCCCTCTTTAGCGTTTAGCATACCGCGGCGCCATAGCAGCCATAAACAACACTGGCTCTCGCCGCTTGCTGTTTCCTGTTTGGTGTTGGAGGGAGAGCACCCATTGGTTGTTGACAATGTTCATGCCAACGAATCAAAACACCAACACCAAGAACAAGCTGCCAATGATTGATGATGCCCAGCAGGAAGAATGATGATAATGCTGCTAATCAAACATTTTTTTAAATGACCCATTTTCCCAACCAAGAAGAAAAGATACTTTAACCGAAAGCAGTAATGATCTACTGTGTGTTGTGATGTTAGATGGCGGATGTAAAGACATGTGTGCCAAGAAGTCACGTCACAGCGTTGCTACATTATTTCCTCTGCTGTTATGTAATGCTGGCATTCCGTTTCAGTAATGGAGTCATGTCGGCGATGATCAGTGTAATAAAAAAATATTGTGTCAGTGAGGGCAAGCCTGAAGATGCCCTTCAAAGGCACAGTACACACACAGCAGTCAGGCAAATAACTAGGCTAGATAAACACAGCCACTATCAGCTTTATAAGCTCCACTAATGGCACAGTGTATGCACGCAGACGCTGACTGTCAGGTGTGACTAATGGGCCAAAACAAGCACCTGATCAGCTATATTAGCAAAGAGCCACTAATGCATCCATGCCTACCTAGGCCTACAACAAAGTAGTGGTATAAAATACAGTACTGCATGTTGACTTTAGAATCAATATGGTTGTTTGTATAACTGTGGTTGAAAGTGCTGAAACAACACATTCAAATTCATTTGTTTATGAGCATTTGCACACACACAACGGAAAACAACCAGAGATATGCAAAACATCTGCCTAAACCCAAGTTGAAACAGTGGTTTGGTTTTTCTCAATTCAAAAGATGAAGCAAAGCTCGGTAGGACCAAAATGGCATGAAACTGCTATTGGAAGTCAGGTATTGCAGTATTACTACCAACATGCAGGAACACCTTACTCGGCACCAGTGTTGGGCAAGTTACTTTTAAAAAGTAATTAGTTACAGTTACTTTTTGGAAGAAGTAGCTAGTAACTAAATTAGTTATTCAGTTACAAATTATGAAAGTAACTAGTTACTTCAGAAAGTAACTATTGCGTTACTTTCAAGTACATTTTTAAATGCTCAAATGTGACCCCACCTCCACCTACCCCTCTTTAATGGAACTTAAAATACATGTGCATGTTCAATTATTTATGATTCATCTGAATATTATAATGAAATGGACACTTAATACAATACATTATTAACAGAAACAATGTACACAAATCTAAAGTATTTTAATGTTGCTGTGGGACAAAGTGAGACTAGCCTCCAATCAAATGCCATGTTTGTAGATATTATGTTTATATAGTGGATCAATACAAATAACACAACACCTCAACAGGCCTCAACTGGGCAAAATGAAATGATGCTTGTTAACACTATACCAAAAATAAATAACAAATATATACACTCTTTGTAGTGCAAATAACGTAAGTGGCCTGATGTTTATACTTGTGCGCTGGTGTGTGCGTCGAGCTGGCGTGTGTGTGTGTGTGTGTGTGTGTGTGTGTGTGTGTGTGTGATAGAGCGAGGGAGAAGTGAGAGAGTGACGGCGATTAGTGACTCTAGAGACATAGTGAGAGAACCAAAGAGTCTCCCCTGTTCTTTCTGACCACGGTGGAACATCTGGAGCAGGAGAAGTTAACCCTCTCCTTGATTTCATAACGCCATACCTGTCTCTCTCTCGTTGACTGACTCGCTTGTGTTGTTCGTTGTGAACAACTATGCGTGCTTTCGAACACCCGCCCAACTCTACCTCTGATTGGCTAACCATGACATTTTACTCAACTTCAGCCAATCGTCAGCATCTAGTTGGTCTGATGAAAAGAACAGCTTCAAATATAGTAATGCGCCGCACTTTTTGGCAGTAACGGTAACGGCGTTATTAAGGAATATATGGGAAGAGTAATCAATTAGATTATCGTTACTGAAAAAAAGTAACGCCGTTAGTAACACCATTATTTATAACGCCGTTATTACCATCACTGCTCGGCACTAGGAGTCAGTGGTATGACAACATATAAAAAAATGTAGGACATTGTGGGCAATGCTGTGAATCAATGACCTGAGCTTATTTTATATATATATATATATATATATATATATATATATATATATATATATATATATATATATATATATAGCTGGCCAATACCAATTTTAGCCGATTCCGTTTTCATTTTTTCTAACCACTTTACAGCACACACAAAAATCTATCTTTTCTTTAATAGAAAACTTTACATTTCGCATAGAACATAGAATATTTTTTGAATAGATAATCGATCGCTATAAAATAGAACTATATAAATGACTTCTGGGGTGGGAAATAACACACATCTAAAGTGCAATGTTATGGAAGAACCATTTCCTTCTTTTCACATCCAATATCCAAAACAATGTGAAACTAACAACAAACTAAATTTCTGTATGTATGAAAACAGGTAATGGCAATAAAATAATATATAAATAACAAATAAAAATAAATATTGCCTTAATGCAGTATAAAGATATTTCTCAAAACACACACAGGCCTGTTTGAACGTCAACAGTAACGTTACCTGAAAACAGCGTGTAGTTCCTTTTTTAGCAAGTTTGCTTTATGTGTCATTGTGCATAAATGTGAACACTGCCGTTGCTGTCAACAGGCTTATCTGCTAACGTTAGTTACCGATGGTTACCTCGGAACAATCCAGCAAATAGACGGTACCCTAGAGTGCTGTTACCTGAAACAGATGATTTAACATCGCCACTCATTTTACATACAGTTTAGCAACAAAACTAAACGCTGAGGGAAGATTCCTACGTTTTTAATGTTGGTTTTGAGCGGTATGCACCCCCACTAACCTGGAAAGCATTTTAAACAGTAACTTTGATACAGCGTGTCGGAGGAATACAGCGTCTCTTTTTTGTCTTTTTTCTTTTTTGTCTCCTGCAGCGGCCAGCGTCAGAGGCAGAGGGACCACAGTGTTCGCTAACGTTAGCTTCTTGTCTCATCTGGGATCTGATAAACAGTAAATTCATCAAAGTCAGTATGCCCAACGCTATTTTCCAATAAACTGTAGCTGTCATATTTCACGGGACCCGCGTGAGTGCGGTTTTCATGTTCCAGTTTTTTTTTCAGCCTCAGAGGGGAGAGAGAGAGAGAGAGAGAGAGAGAGAGAGATCAGTAGAGCAGACAGCTCTACTGATCTCTCAGTAGATCAGTGTATAATAGTGACTTTATGACATTTCATAAACAGCTGATTGAGCGGCAGTGCGCCGCTGCTACATGCATACAGTGGAAACCCTGCATGTGCACGTGTGATGCTGATGTTGCGCGATGTAAATCATGCGGCGCCCGAGTGAATTTGACCGGCATAAAATCGGCATATGTCAGTCTGACCGGCAAGTCGCCGGTCATGGCCGATGACGTGAAAATCGGCCAATTCCGGTCACCGGCCGGTCAATTGGTGCATCTCTAGTAGGAAGACGATGTGTCATCACAGACCACATGTCACACACAGACTTAGGAGAACGGAGTGCTGAGAGAGGAGATAGAAAGAGGGTGGCTGAGCGGCTGTGTGTGTGTGTGTGTGTGTGTGTGTGTGTGTGTGTGTGTGTGTTGCTGACCACACAATTTGTAACACCGTATGCAACCCCCTGTGTATATTACAGCCTTATTCAATCATTATTTGCAGAAGTCATTCTGCCTTTAAGTAGCACTGCTACAGCAGAGAAAGAGAAACACACACTCTGCTGAGCCACACCTAGAGTGTATGTGGTCATCCTGTCATGATGAAAGCCACATCAACACTGAACCAGAACAACCACAGACCCAAACCCTTACCAGGAACACTGCGAACAAATCTGCATTTTAATAAACAGAAATAATCTGTCCACCTTAAATTTGACAGGTTTCATCTTTTGAAAAGATCAAGATCACAAAGACGATGATGCAACTTGCCAAACTTTCCCTCCCTGTCCTCCATTTGAAGAGGCAGAAGATGAAATGCTAGTGCTGACCAGCCAGAGCCCCTGTCACACAGCCTGTTTAAGGCGGGACTGAAGCCTTAAGCCTCCTCGTCGTCTGTGTGAAAGCTACAAAGACTGAAAAGACCCAATCACAAAGTTTGTTTACAAAACTTTCACTAACGTTAGGTTGGAGACCTAATATACCTGTTGGGCCACATACTAAAGAATGGCATGGCGGGACTACATACAGTAGTCTCTGGCCTTCTCTCTACTGACGATTGTGCTACTGTACTACGAGAAAGTTAATCACAAATATAACTTCACAAAGCGTTACAGAATGTCAGAATAGTCAAAAGTTGGACAGCAGACTGAAACTTACACAGGAACCTTCTAAGGTCTCTTTTAGGCCAAGAGGACCATAATATATTACATAAATTTCACCATGAAATATTTCAACACTTGAAGCAGCTGAAGCAGTTACATCACTGCCATATGAGATTGTGAGAGAGAGGAAAATGAAGGGTTAAGATAGTAAAAAGAGGCAACAGCAAATCCTGCCTCAATAAACACCTTATCAGTCCTTTGGCAGACAGGAAACCCACAGAAGACTCATTTCCCTCCCCCCACACACACACACACACACACACACACACACAGTAAAGTGAATAGGGAGGTGTGAGCACTTCCTCTCCTGTGAACAAAAACAATATGAGAGGAAAGCAGAGCAGTGACAGTCGGACTTGCGGGGTGTGTGTGTGTGTGTGTGTGTGTGTGTGTGTGTGTGTG